>NC_090731.1:81727501-81807501 GCF_036898095.1 Palaemon carinicauda
ATATATATATATATATATATATATATATATATATACGCATGCGACACCTAACAGGATATATAACCTTTTAAAGCAATTACGAAGACTTTTAAAAGGGATCCTGTAAATATATAATTATTACCATTTATTCGATAGAAAAATTAATTTCACATTACTCTTTAATCATATTGGATTAAAAATAATAGTGATAATCATTATTATTATTATTGTTGTTTTGGTTATTATCTTTAGAATCCTTTAAAGACTTACATTTTTTCAAACCAATGCTGATACGAACCTCTGTATAGGTATGTATAGTTATGACTACTATGTTCAAACAAGCATTCGGTGTGTGTGTGAATATGATCGGACAATTTGTTAGAGGAAAATACAATTGGCCTCAAAATGCAGCCTCAGTTATCCAAGAACGGAACACTGCGTGCGAGGATATGACTTTAAATCTTCAGGGACAGTTGCGAACTCTCCAGGAGTCCTTAGTCTTCAAATGGTTTTCGTGGCTTCTCTCAGAGGCAGTTTTGGAGACTGTCGTGCAGTCGCCTCTCAGGATGGCTTCCTTGGTGGGTGGCTGCAGCGCTGTCCTTGGACTGGGGGCTTTTGGAAAGCCCGTGAGGAACTACGTGGGTGTGAACTTGGATTGCGGTAAATGGAGGCAGAAGCTTTGAGATTTAACGACCAGTTAAAATCAAAATGGTTTGTTGGCAAACTTCTCCCCGAATTCGACATCGGAGCGAGGGAGGAAATCCTTTCTCATGGTAACAAGACAAATTACATCGGTTTGGCTGCTGCTGGCACCATATTCGGTGGAATAATATATGCTATGAGGAAGAGGGCTACAGAAGGACAGCTAAATGAATTGAGAAGAGTAATAGATGAGATTAATACAGAGAAAGACGCAAGAAAAACTGAAAGCTCAGAAAGAGACTAAGTATCAAAACCTGAAACTTGACTGCGCTGAAAAAGATCTCCAGATGAAGGAACAGGAGAAGAAACAGGAAATTCTAAGCAGGGAAATGGAAGAAATTAAGAAAATTCATAATGAGAAAATAGAACAACTGAAAAAGGACTTCGCGGAAATAGACCTTCGGATGAAGGAACAGGAGAAGAAACAGGAAATTCTAAACAAGGAAATGGAAGAAATTAAGAAAATTCATAATGAGAAAATAGAAAAACTGCAAAACGACTGCTTCCAAACAGATCTTCAGATGAAGGAACTGGAGAAGAAACAGGAAATTCTTAAAATGGAAATGGAGGAAATGGAAGAATTTAAGAAAACCCATAATAAGAAAATAGAATAACTCGAAAATGACTGCGTCTAAAAAGATCTTCAGATAAAGGACCAAGAAAAGTTACTGGGGATTCTAAAACCTGAAAATGCTCTTCTGCATCTCCTTCGAGCTGAAGCGAACGCAGCCTCCGGAAACCCTGTTGACACGGATATCATATTGGACTGCTGCCAAGCCATTGAGAAAGGTCTTCAAGGATGCAGAGCCCACATGCTACGAGGAAAGCACCTTCTCAAACTTGACCTTTTCGACGTTGCCATGAAGGACTTCGAAGCTGTTAGAACGGTAAAGGGATCTGAGGAATGTTTGAACTTCATAGAAGATGCTAAGGCGCTAAACAAGAAATGGGAAAGCCAAAGCCATTATGAGGTTTTGGGTGTGGGTCAGACGGCCACGAGGGCAGAAATTTTAAATGCCTTCAAAGGCTTGGCCTTGAAGTTACATCCGGACAGACACGGGGACATACCCGAATTCTTACGGGAGGCATTCGAGAAGTTTAAAAAAGTGGTTAATGCTAAAACTGTTCTGATGGATGAACAAAGCAGAAATGAATACGACGCAGAGATTCAACCACCATGGCCAAAGCAACAGCCAGGACAGAGGAAACAACATCAGCAGTACCGTTACTGTTATAACCCAGCAAAAGCATACTATAATAAGCTGAAGCAAAAGCATCGAAGTCCTCGAAAGCAATAGAAAACAGTGTTTAAATATATTTTCGCCGCATTTGGCAAATTTTTTGTATGTAAATAAATAGAATCCTTCCTGAATTATATATAAAAAAAATGAAAATATCAAAAAAAATATATATATATAAAAAAAATCCAAAAGTAAAAACGTAAAAGAAAAAAATCCATGTGGAAAATATTCTTAGAATAAGTTTCAGTAAGAGTTTTTAAGGAAAGTATTAGTTTTAGTTTACTTTTGTAAGTAAACAAGTTTTTATGTAAGAGCCATTAGAAGGATCAGGTAGACAGAATATGAGAGGAGCAGAAAGGGACATTTTAATTAGGAAGAAATATCCTTTGATGCAGATGGTACAAGCTCTACATCATTTGGTAAAGAATTGCCTAAGTTGGAAGGATCAAGTGGATGGGTTATGAAAGATGGAGAGAAAAGGGATTTTTTTCCAGGAAGTGCTCAAGGGATGCTTGACTCAACTACCCAGCTTGAAGGACATGGAATAACCTAGAGGACTTGCTCTACAGATGGGAAAACCTTGTCTTTCTCTAGTATGCTATGTTCCCTAGTGTAGTAGTACAAGGGCTTCGTCAGGTGAACAAACGGTCAGATATCTAGATCTATTCTTTTGGATACTAACCCTCAGGTGGCTCTGATGGAATAATCTAGAAGACTGGCTATGCAGAGGGGAGGAGGCGAGGTTCTTATAGTATGCAGTCAGGTCCTAATAGGGAAACCAAAGAAGTCAGGCTGGGGGAAGAAGCAGAATCATTTGAGGAGAAGCAGGAGGAGGAAAAACAGCAGAAGAGAAAATTTTAAAAATCCCCCCCTCAAAATATAAAAAACCACAAAATACATAAAAAAAAACAGCAGCAAGAAGAGGAGGAGAGGCCGGAAGAGAAGCAGCAGCAGCATAACGATTAAAAATATAAAAAAAAATAAAACCTGAAATCCAAAAAAAAAATTATAAGATCAAAATCCTAAAAAGGAAAAAAAAAGAAACAGCAGCAACAAGAGGAGGAGAAGCAGCAGCAACGAAAGGAGGAGGAGAACCAAGAGGAGAAGCAGCAGCATTAGCCAAAAAACAAAAAAACAAAAAAAAAAAAAAGATAAATAAATAAACAAATAAAGACTATAAAATCCAAAAAAGTAAAAAAAAAAAGAATAAAATCCCCCCACAATATAAAAACTATCAAGTCCAAAAGAAAAAAAAGAAGCAGCTGCAACAAAAGGAGGGGAAGCAGGAGGTGAAGGAGAAGCAGAAATAAATTAGATAAATCTAAAAAGATAAACAAAAACTATAGAATCTACAAAAAATATAAAATTTATATAATAAAAAAAAATTTAAATCTACAAAATCTGAAAAAAAGGGAAGAAGTAGAAACAAGAAGAGGAGGAGAAGCAGCAGCAGCGAAAAATAAATAGAAAAAGGAACTTTCTTTTTTTTTGAGAAGGAAATATTCTTGAATGCAGAGGGACAAGCCTGCATCATTGGATAAAGTATGGACTCAGTTGGGAGGATCGAGTGGTTGGACTATAGAAGATGAAGAGAAAAAGGAACTTTTTTGTGCATCATTGGATAAAGTACGGACTCAGTTGGGAGGATCAAATTGGTTGGACTATGAAAGATGAAGAGAAAAAGGAACTTTTTTTTATTGAGGAGGAAATATCCTTGGATGCAGAGGTACAAGACTGCATCATTGCATAAAGTACGGACTCAGTTGGGAGGATCGAGTGGTTGGACTATGGAAGATGAAGAGAAAAGGGAACTTTTTTATTGAGGAGGAAATGTCCTTGGATGCAGAGGTACAAGCCTGCCTCATTGGATAAAGTACGGACTCAGTTGGGAGGATCGAGTGGTTGGATTATAGATGAAGAGAAAAAGGAACTTTTTTTATTGAGACGGGATATATCTTTGGATGCAGAGTTACAAGCCTGCATCATTGGATAAAGTACGGACTCAGTTGGGAGGATCGAGTGGTTGGACTATAGAAAATGAAGAGCAAAAGGAACTTTTTTTTTTTTTTAATTGAGAAGGAAATATCCTTGGATGCAGAGGTACAAGCCTGCATCATTGGATAAAGTACGGACTCAGTTGGGAGGATCGAGTGGTTGGACGATAGAAAATGAAGAGCAAAAGGAACTTTTTTTTTTTTTTCTAATTGAGAAGGAAATATCCTTGGATGCAGAGGTACAAGCCTGCATCATTGGATAAAGTACGGACTCAGTTGGGAGGATCGAGTGGTTGGACTATGGGAGATGAAGAGGAGGAGAGGACCTTTTTTTTTATTGAGGAAATATCCTTGGATGCAGAGGTACAAGCCTGCATCATTGGATAAAGTACGGACTTAGTTGGGAGGATCGAGTGGTTGGACTATGGAAGATGAAGAGAAAAAGGAACTTTTTTATTGACGAGGAAATATCCTTGGATCCAGATGTACAAGACTGCATCATTGGATAAAGTACGGACTCCCTAAAAATAATTGTCAAAGAGCCTTTAATGCTAGAAGTAATTTACCTCAAAATTGAAGTCGAAAAGCCCCTAATGCTATAAATGTTGTGCCTAAAAAGAAAGGTCAAAGAGCCTCTAATGCTAAAAGTAATGCACCTCAAAACCGAGGTCAAGAAGCCCCTAATGCTATAAATAAGGCACCTAAAAAGAAAGTCAAAGAACCTCTAATGCTAGAAGTAAAGTACCTCTAAATCAAGGTCAAGAAGCCCCTAATGCTATAAATAAGGCACCTAAAAATAAATGTCAAAAAGGCTTTAATGCTAGAGGTGATGCACCTCAAAATCGAGGTCAAGAAGCCCCTAATGCTATAAATAAGGCACCTAAAAATAAATGTCAAAGAGCCTTTAATGCTAGAAGTAATGCAACTCAAAATTGAGGTCGAAAAGCCCCTAATGCTATAAATAAGGCACCTAAAAAGAAAGGTCAGAGACCCTTTAATGGTAGAAGTAATTCACCTCAAAATCGAGGCCAAGAAGCCCCTAATGCTATAAATAAGGCACCAAAAAATAGAGGTCAAAGAGCCTTTAATACTAGAAGTAATGCAACTCAAAATCGAGGTCGAAAAGCCCCTAATACTATAAATAAGGTACCTAAATGGAAACGTCAAAAAGCCTATAATGTTAGAAGTAATGCACCTCAAAATAGAGGTCACGAAGCCCCTAATGCTATAAATAATGCACCTAAAAATAGAGGTCAAAGAGACATTAATGCTAGAAATAATTCATCAGCAAATTGAGGTCGAAAAGCCCCAAATGCTATAAAAAAGGCACTTAAAAAGAAAGGTCAAAGAGCCTTTAATGCTAGAAGTAATTCACCTCAAAATCAAGGTCAAAAAGCCCCTAATGCTATAATTAAGGCACCTAAAAATAAATGTCAAAGAGCCTTTAATGCTAGAAGTAATGCAACTCAAAATCGAGGTCGAAAAGCCCTTAATGCTATAAATAAGGCACCTAAAGAGAAAGGTCAGAGACACTTTAATGCTAGAAATAATTCACCTCAAAATAAAGGTCAAGAAGCCCCTAATGCTATAAATAAGGCACCTAAAAATAGAGGTCAAAGAGCCTTTAATACTAATAGTAATGCAACTCAAAATCTAGGTCGAAAAGCCCCTAATGCTATAAATAAGGTACCTAAATGGAAATGTCAAAAAGCTTATAATGCTAGAAGTAATGCACCTCAAAACAGAGGTCAAAAAGCCCCTAATGCTATAAATAAGGCACATAAAATAGAGGTCAAAGAGCCATTAATACTAGAAGTGATTCACCTGCAAATTGAGGTCGAAAAACCCCAAATGCTATAAAAAGGCACCTAAAAAGAAAGGTCAAAGAGCCTTTAATGCTAGAAGTAATTCACCTAGAAATCGAGGTAAAGAAGCCCCTAATGCTATAAATAAGACACCTAAAAATAATTGTCAAAGAGCTTTTAATGCTAGAAGTAATTTACATCAAAATCGAGGTCGAAAAACCCTTAATGCTATAGATAAGGCACCTAAAAATAAATGTCAAAGACCCTCTAATGCTAGAAGTAATTCACCTCAAAATAAAGGTCAAGAAGCCCCTAATGCTATAAATAGGGCAATTAAAAACAAATGTTAAAGAGACTTTAATGCTAGAAGTAGTGCAACTCAAAATCGAGGTCAAGAAGCCCCTAATGCTATAAATAAGGCACCTAAAAATAAATGTCAAAGAGCCTTTAATGCTAGAAGTAGTGCAACTCAAAATCGAGGTCAAAAAGCCCCTAATGCTATAAAGAAGTCACTTGAAAACAAATGTTAAAGAGCCTTTAATGCTAGAAGTAATGCACGTAAAAATTGAGATTAAGAAGCCCCTAATGTTATAAATAAGGCACCTAAAAAGAAAGGTCAAAGAGCCATTATGCTAGAAGTAATTCACCTCAAAATCGAGGTCGAGAAGCCCCAAATGCTATAAATAAGGTACCTAAAAAGAAAGGTCAAAGAGCCTCTAATGCTAGAAGTAATGCACCTCAAAATCAAGATCAGGAAGCCCCTAATGCTATAAATATGTCACCTAAAAAGAAAGGTCAAAGAGCCTCTAATGCTAGAAGTATTTCACTTCAAAATCAAGGTCAAGAAGCCCCTAATACTATGAATAAGGCACCTAAAAATAGAGGTCAAAGAGCCTTTAATGCTAGAAGTAATGCAACTCAAAATTGAGGTCGAAAAGCCCCTAATGCTATAAATAAGGCACCTAAAGAGAAAGGTCAGAGACCCTTTAATGGTAGAAGTAATTCACCTCAAAATCGAGGCCAAGAAGCCCCTAATGCTATAAATAAGGCACCAAAAAATAGAGGTCAAAGAGCCTTTAATACTAGAAGTAATGCAACTCAAAATCGAGGTCGAAAAGCCCCTAATACTATAAATAAGGTACCTAAATGGAAACGTCAAAAAGCCTATAATGTTAGAAGTAATGCACCTCAAAATAGAGGTCACGAAGCCCCTAATGCTATAAATAATGCACCTAAAAATAGAGGTCAAAGAGACATTAATGCTAGAAATAATTCATCAGCAAATTGAGGTCGAAAAGCCCCAAATGCTATAAAAAGGCACTTAAAAAGAAAGGTCAAAGAGCCTTTAATGCTAGAAGTAATTCACCTCAAAATCAAGGTCAAAAAGCCCCTAATGCTATAATTAAGGCACCTAAAAATAAATGTCAAAGAGCCTTTAATGCTAGAAGTAATGCAACTCAAAATCGAGGTCGAAAAGCCCTTAATGCTATAAATAAGGCACCTAAAAAGAAAGGTCAGAGACACTTTAATGCTAGAAATAATTCACCTCAAAATAAAGGTCAAGAAGCCCCTAATGCTATAAATAAGGCACCTAAAAATAGAGGTCAAAGAGCCTTTAATACTAATAGTAATGCAACTCAAAATCTAGGTCGAAAAGCCCCTAATGCTATAAATAAGGTACCTAAATGGAAATGTCAAAAAGCTTATAATGCTAGAAGTAATGCACCTCAAAACAGAGGTCAAAAAGCCCCTAATGCTATAAATAAGGCACATAAAATAGAGGTCAAAGAGCCATTAATACTAGAAGTGATTCACCTGCAAATTGAGGTCGAAAAACCCCAAATGCTATAAAAAGGCACCTAAAAAGAAAGGTCAAAGAGCCTTTAATGCTAGAAGTAATTCACCTAGAAATCGAGGTAAAGAAGCCCCTAATGCTATAAATAAGACACCTAAAAATAATTGTCAAAGAGCCTTTAATGCTAGAAGTAATTTACATCAAAATCGAGGTCGAAAAACCCTTAATGCTATAGATAAGGCACCTAAAAATAAATGTCAAAGACCCTCTAATGCTAGAAGTAATTCACCTCAAAATAAAGGTCAAGAAGCCCCTAATGCTATAAATAGGGCAATTAAAAACAAATGTTAAAGAGACTTTAATGCTAGAAGTAGTGCAACTCAAAATCGAGGTCAAGAAGCCCCTAATGCTATAAATAAGGCACCTAAAAATAAATGTCAAAGAGCCTTTAATGCTAGAAGTAGTGCAACTCAAAATCGAGGTCAAAAAGCCCCTAATGCTATAAAGAAGTCACTTGAAAACAAATGTTAAAGAGCCTTTAATGCTAGAAGTAATGCACGTAAAAATTGAGATTAAGAAGCCCCTAATGCTATAAATAAGGCACCTAAAAAGAAAGGTCAAAGAGCCATTATGCTAGAAGTAATTCACCTCAAAATCGAGGTCGAGAAGCCCCAAATGCTATAAATAAGGTACCTAAAAAGAAAGGTCAAAGAGCCTCTAATGCTAGAAGTAATGCACCTCAAAATCAAGATCAGGAAGCCCCTAATGCTATAAATATGTCACCTAAAAAGAAAGGTCAAAGAGCCTCTAATGCTAGAAGTATTTCACTTCAAAATCAAGGTCAAGAAGCCCCTAATACTATGAATAAGGCACCTAAAAATAGAGGTCAAAGAGCCTTTAATGCTAGAAGTAATGACACTCAAAATCGAGGTCAAAAAGCCTCTAATGCTATAAATAAGACACCTAAAAATAAATGTCAAAGAGCCTTTAATGCTAGAATTAATTCACCTCAAAATCGAGGTCGAAAAGCCACTAATGCTATAAATAAGGCACCTAAAAAGAAAGGCCAAAGAGACTCTAATGCTAGAAGTAATTCACCTCAAAATCGAGGTCAAAAAGACCCTAATGCTATAAATAAGGCACCTAAAGAGAAAGGTCAAAGAGCCTCTAATGCTAAAAGAAATGCACCTCAAAATCGAGGTCGAAAAGCCCCTAGTGCTATAAATAAGGCACCTGAAAATAAAGGTCAAAGAGCCTCTAATGCTAGAAGTAATTTACCTCAAAATCGAGGTTATGAAGCCCCTAATGCTATAAATAACGCACCTAAAAATAAATGTCAAAGAGCCTTGAATTCCAGAAGTAATTCACCTCAAAATCGAGGTAGAAAAGCCCCTAGTGCTATAAATAAGGCACCTAAAAAGAAAGGTCAAAGAGACTCTAATGCTAGAAGTAATTCACCTCAAAATTGAGGTCAAAAAGACCCTAATATTATAAATAAGGCACCTAAAGAG
This sequence comes from Palaemon carinicauda, assembly GCF_036898095.1. Taxonomy (NCBI): domain Eukaryota; kingdom Metazoa; phylum Arthropoda; class Malacostraca; order Decapoda; family Palaemonidae; genus Palaemon; species Palaemon carinicauda. The sequence goes on from NC_090731.1 coordinate 81,736,529, forward strand.
AAAGGTCAAAGAGCCTTTAATTCTAAAAGAAATGCACCTCAAAATCCAGGTCGAGAAGCCCCTAGTGCTATAAATAAGTCACCTAAAAATAAATGTCAAAAAGCCTTTAATGCTAGAAGTAATTCACCTCAAAATCGATGTCAAATAGCCCATAATGCTGTTAGAAAGGCACCTAAAAGATAAATGTCAAAGAGCCTGTAATACTGGAAGTAATGCACCTCAAAATCAAGGTCGAAAAGCCCCTAATGTTATAAAATAAGGCATCTAAAAAGGAAGATCAAAGAGCCTTCAATGCTAGGGATAATTCACCTCAAAATAGAGGTCAAGAAGCCCTTAGGCTATAAATAAGGCAGCTAAAAAATAAATGTCAAAGAGCCTCTAATGCTAGAAGTAATTCACCTGAAAATCGAGGTCAAGAAGCCCCTAATGCTATAAATGGGGCACTAAAAATAAAGGTCAAAGAGCCTCTAATGCTATAAATAAGACACCTAAAAAGGAAGGACAAAGAGCCTCAAATGTTAGAAGTACAGTAATCCACTTCAAAATCAAGATCAAGAAGCCCCTAATGCTATAAATAAGGCACCTTAAAATAAATGTCAAAAAGCCTTTAATGCTAGAAGTAATGCAGCTCAAAATCGAGGTAAAAAAGACCCTAATGCTATAAATAAGGTACCTAAAACGAAAGGTCAAAGAGCCTTGAATGCTAGAAGTAATTCACCCCAAATTCAAGGTAAAAAAAAACCCTAATACCATAAATAATGTTCCTAAAAAGAAAGGTCAAAGAGCCTCTAATGCTAGAAGTAATGCACCTCAAAATCGGGGTCAAAAAGCCCCTAATGCTATAAATAAGTCACCTAAAAAGAAAGGTCAAAGAGCCTCCAATGCTAGTGGTGATGGACTTCAAAATCGAGGTCGAAAAGACCCTAATGCTATAAATAAGGCAACTAAAAAGAAAGGTCAAAGAGTCTTTAATGCTAGAAGTAATTTACCTAAAAATAAAGGTAAAAAAGCCCCTAATGCTATAAATAAGGTACTTAAAATAAATGTCAAAGAGACTTTAATGCTAAAGGTAATGCAACTCAAAATCGAGGTCGAAAAGCCCCTAGTTCTATAAATAAGGCACCTAAAAAGAAAGGTCAAAGAGCCTTTAATGCTAGAAGTAATTCACCTCAAAATCAAGGTCAAGAAGCCCCTAATACTATAAATACGGCACCTAAAAATAGAGGTCAAAGAGCCCTTAATGCTAGAAGTAATGCAACTTAAAATCGAGGTCAAAGAGCCCCTAATGCTATAAATAAGTACATGAAAAAAAAATGCTAAAGAGCCTTTAATGCTAAAAGTAATTCACCTTAAAATCGAGGTCAAGAAGCCCATAATACTATGAATATTGCACCTAAAAAAATGTCAAAGAGCCTTTAATGCTAGAAGTAATTCACCTCAAAATCGAGGTCGAAAAGCCCCTAATTCTATAAATAAGGCACCTAAAAAGAAAGGTCAAAGAGCCTCTAATGCTAGAAGTAATTCACCTCAAAATAGAGGTCAAGAAGCCCCTAATACTATAAATAAGACACCTAAAAATAGAGGTCAAAGAGCCTTTATGCTAGAAGTAATTCACCTGCAAATCGAGGTAAAAAATCCCGAAATGTTATAAATAAAGCACCTAAAAAGAAAGGTCGAAGAGCCTTTGATGCTATAAGTAATTTACCTCAAAATAGAGGTCAAGAGGCCCCTAATACTATAAATAAGGCACCTAAAAATAGAGGTCAAAGAGCCTTTAATGCTAGAAGTAATTCACCTGAAAATCAAGATCGATAATCCCGAAATGCTATAAAAAGGCACCTAAAAAGAAAGGTCAAAGAGCCTTAAATACTGAAATAATTCACAGAGAAATTGAAGTCAAGAAACCCATAATGCTATAAATGAGGCACCTAAAAAGAAATTTCAAAGAGCCTGTAATGCTAGAAGTAATTCACCTCAAAATCAAGGTGAAAAGACCCTTATGCTATAAATAAGGTACCGATAAAGAAAGGTCAAAGAGCCTCTAATACTAGAAGTAATGCACCTCAAAATCGAGGACAAGAAGTAAGACACCTAAAAAGAAAGGTCAAAGAGCTTCTAATGCTAGAAATAATGCACCTCAAAATAAAGGTCAAGAAGCCCCTAATGCTATGAATAAGACACCTAAAAATAAAAGTCAAAGACCCTTTAATGCTAGAAGTAATGCAACTCAAAATCGAGGTCAAAAAGCCCCTAACGCTATAAATAAATACCTGGAAAAAAAATGTTAAAGAGCCTTTAATTCTAGAAGTAATTCACCTTAAAATCGAGGTCAAGAAGCCCCTAATGCTATAAATAAGGCACCTAAAAATAAATGTCAAAGAGCCTTTAATGCTAAAAGTATTGCAACTCAAAATCAAGGTCGAAAAGCCCCTAATTCTATAAATAAGGCACCTAAAAAGAAAGGTCAAAGAGCCTTTGATGTTAGAAGTAATTCACCTCAAAATAGACGGCAAGAAGCCCCTAATACTATAAATAAGGCACCTAAAAATAGAGGTCAAAGAGCCTTAAATGCTAGAAGTAATTCACCTGCGAATCGAGGTCAAAAATCCCGAAATGCTCTAAATAAGGCACCTAGAAATAAAGGTCAAAGAGCCCTGAATGCTAGAAGTAATTCACCTAGAAATCGAGGTCAAGAAGCCCCTAATGCTATAAATAAGGCACCTAAAAATATATGTCAAAGAGCCTCTAATGCTAAAAGTAATTCACCTCAAAATCGAGGACAAGAAGCCCCTATAGCTATAAATAAGGCACCTAAAAATAAATGTCAAAGAGCATTTATTAACTGAAGTAATGCACCTCAAAATCGAGGTCGAAAAGCCCCTAATGCTATGAATAAGGCACCTAAAAATAAATGTCAATGAACCTTTAATGCTAGAAGTAATGCAACTCAAAATCGAGGTCAAAAAGTCCCTAATGCTATAAATAAGTCATCTAAAAATAAATGTCAAAGAGCCTTTAATTTTAGAAGTAATTCACCTAGAAATCGAGGTAGAGAAGCCCCTAATGCTATAAATAAGGCACCTAAAAATAAATGTCAAAGAGCCTTTAATGCTAGAAGTAATGCATCCCAAAATTGAGGTAAAAAAGAGCCTAATGCTATAAAAAGGGTACCAAAAGAGAAAGGTCAAAGAGCCTTTAATGCTAGAATCAATTCACCTAGAAATCGAGGTCAATAAGCCCATACTGCTATATATAAGGTACGTAAAAAGAAAGGTCAAAGAGTCTTTAATGCTAGAAGTAATTCACCCCAAATTCAAGGTAAAAAAGACCCTAATACCATAAATAATGTTCCTAAAAAGAAAGGTCAAAGAGCCTCTAATGATAGAAGTAATGCACCTCAAAATAAAGGCCAGGAAGCTCTCTAATGCTATAAAAAAGGCATCTAAAAAGAAAGGTCGAAGAGCCTCTAATGGTAGAAGTAATGCACCACACAAATCAAGGTCAAGAAGCCCCTAATACTATGAGAGGCACCTAAAAATAGAGGTCAAAGAGTCTCTAATGCTAGAAGTAATGCACATCAAAATCGAGGTCAAAAAACCCCTAATGCTTTAAATAAGGCACCTAAAATTAGAGGTCGTAGAGCCTTTAATGCAGGAAGTAATTTACCTCAAAATTGAGGTCGAAAAGCCCCTAATGCTATAAATATTGTGCCTAAAAAGAAAGGTCAAAGAACCTCTAATGCCAGAAGTAATGCACCTCAAAATCGAGGTCAAGAAGCCCCTAAAGCTATAAATAAGGCACCCTAAAAGAAAGGTCAAAGAGCCTCTAATGCTAGAGGTGATGCACCTACAAATCGAGGTCGAAAAGACCCTAATGCTATAAATAAGGCACCTAAAAAGAAATGTCAAAGAGCCTTTAATGCTAAAAGTAATTCACCTCAAAATAGAGGTAAAAAAGCCCCTAATGCTATAAATAAGGCACGTAAAAATGGAGGTCAAGGAGCCTTTAATGCTAAAAGTAATTCACCTGCAAATCGAGGTCAAGAATCCCGAAATGCTATAAATAAGGCACCTAAAAATAAATGTCAAATAGCCTTTAATGCTAGAAGTAATTCACCTAAAAATCGAGGTCGAAAAGCCCCAATTGCTATAAATAAGGCACCTAAAAAGAAATGTCAGAGAGCCTGTAATGCTAGAATTAATTCACCTCAAAATCAAGGTAAAAGAGACCCTTATGCTATAAATAAGGTACCTAAAAACAAAGGTCAAAGAGCCTCTAATGCTAGAAGTAATGCACCTCAAAATCGAGGACAAGAAGCCCCTAATGCTATAAATAAGACACCTAAAAAGAAAGGTCAAAGAGCCACAAATGCTAGAAATATTGAACAGCAAAATAAAGGTCAAGAAACACCTGATGCTATGAATAGGCACCTAAAAATAAATGTCAAAGAGCCTTTAATGCTAGAAGTAATGCAACTCAAAATCAAGGTAAAAAAGCCCCCAATGCTATATATAAGTGACCTGAAAAAATGTTAAAGAGCCTTTAATGCTAAAAGTAATTTACCTCAAAATTGAGGTAAAAAAGCCCCTAATTCTGTAAATAAGGCACCTAAAAATAAATATCAAAGAGCTTTTAATGCTAGAAGTAATTCACCTTAAAATCAAGGTCGAAAAGCCCCTAATGCTATAAATAAGGTACCCGAAAAGAAAGGTCAAAGAGCCTTTAATGCTAGAAGTAATTCACCTCAAAATGAAGGTAAAAAAGATCATAATGCTATAAATAAGGTACCTAAAAAGAAAGGTCAAAGAGCCTCTAATGCTAGAAGTAATGCACCTCAAAATCGAGGACAAGAAGCCTTTAATCTATAAATAAGACACCTAAAAAGAAAGGTCAAAGAGCCTCTAATGCTAGAAATAATGCACCTCAAAATAAAGGTCAAGAAGCCCCTAATGCTATTAATAAGGCACCTAAAAATAAATGTCAAAGAGCCTTTAATGCTAGAAGTAATGCAACTCAAAATCGAGGTCAAAAAGCCCCTAAGGCTATACACAAGTCACCTGAAAAAAAAATGTTAAAGAGCCTTTAATGCTAGAAGTAATTCACCTCAAAATCATGGTCAAGAAGCCCATAATTCTATAAATAAGGCACCTAAAAAGGAAGGTCAAAGAGCCTTTAATGCTAGAAAAATTTCACCTCAAAATAGAGGCCAAGAAGTCCCTAATACTATAAATAAGGCACCTAAAAATAGAGGTCAAAGAGCCTTTAATGCTATAAGTAATTCACCTGTAAATCGAGGTCGAAAATCCAGAAATGCTATAAATAAGGCACCTAAGAAGAAAGGTCAAAGAGCCTTTAATGCTAGAAGTAATTCACCCCAAAGTCTAGGTCAAGAAGCCCCTAATGCTATGAATAAGGCACCAAAAAATAAATGTCAAAGAGCCTTTAATGCTAGAAGTAATGCACCTCAAAATTGAGGTCGAAAAACCCCTAATGCTATAAATAAGGCACCTAAAAAGAAATGTCAAAGAGCCTCTAATGCTAGAAGTAATTCACCTCAAAATCAAGGTAAAAATGACCCTTATGCTATAAATAAGGTACCTAAAAAGAGAGGTCGAAGAGCCTCTAATGCTAGAAGTAATGCACCTCAAAATCGAGGACAAGAAGCCCCTAATGCTATAAATAAGGCACCTAAAAAGAAAGGTCAACAAGCCTATAATGGTAGAAATAATGCACCTCAAAATAAAGGTCAAGAAGCCCCTAATGCTATGAATAAGGCATCTAAAAATAAATGTCAAAAAGCCTTTAATGCTAGAAGTAATTCACCTAGAAATCGATGACAAGAAGCCCATAATGCTATAAATAATTCACCTAAAAATAAATGTCAAAGAGCCTTTAATGCTAGAAGTAATGCACCTGAAAATCGAGGTAAAAAAGACCCTAATGCTATAAATAAGGTATCTAAAAGTAAATGCCAAAGAGCCTTTAATGCTGGAAGTAATGCACCTCAAAATCAAGGTAAAAAAAGACCCTAATGCTATAAATAAGGCACCTGAAAAGAAAGGTCAAAGATCCTCTAATGCTAAAAGAAATGCACCTCAAAATCGAGGTCGAAAAGACCCTAATCCTATAGATAAGGCACCTGAAAGTAGAGGTCAAAGAGCCTTTAATGCAAGAAGTAATTCACCTCAAAATCGAGGTCGAAAAGACCATAATGCTATGAATAAGGCACCTAAAAATAAATGTCAAAGAGCATTTAATGACAGTGATAATGCCACTCAAAATCGAGGTCGAAAAGCCCCTAATGCTATAAATAATTCACCTAAAAATAAATGTCAAAGAGCCTTTAATGCTTGAAGTAATGCACCTCAAAATCGAGGTCAAAAGACCCTAATGCTATAAATAAGGTACCTAAAAAGATAGGTCAAAGAGCCTCCAATACTAGAAGTAATTCACCTCCAAATCGAGGTCAAGAAATCCCTAATGCAATAAATCAGCACCTAAAAATAGTGGTCAAAGAGCCTCTGATGCTATAGGTAATTCACGTCAAAATCCAGGTCAAAAAGCCCCAAATACTATAAATAAGGCACCTAAAAAGAAAGTTCAAAGAGCCTTTAATACTAGAAGTAATGCACCTTAAATTCGAGGTCAAGAAGCCCCTAATGCTATAAATAAGGCACCTAAAAATAGAGGTCAAAGAGCATTTAATAGTAGTAGTAATTTACCTAAAAATCGATGTCGAAAAACCCCTAAAGCTATTAATAAGGCACCTAAAAAAATGTCAAATAGCCTTTAATGTTAGAAATATTTCACCTCGAAATTGTGGTGGAAAAGCCCATAATGCTATAATTAAGGTGCCTAAGAAGTAAGGTCAAAGATCCTCTAATGCTAGAAATAATGCACATCAAAATCAAGGTCACGAAGCCCTTAATGATATAAATAAGGTAACTAAAAAGAAAGGTCAAAGAGCCTCTAATGCTAGAAGTAATACACCTCAAAATCAAGGTCAAGAAGCCTTTAATGCTATATATAAGGCACCTAAAAATAAATGTCAAAGCGCATTTAATAACAAAAGTAATGCAACTCAAAATCGAGGTCGAAAAGCCTTTAAAGCTATTAAAAAGGAACCCAAAAACAAATGTAAAATAGCCTTTAATGCTAGAAATAATTACCCTCAAAATTGAGGTGGAAAAGCCCCTGAAGCTATAAATAAGGTGCCTAAGAAGAAAGGCCAAAGAGCCTCCAATGCTAGAAGTAATGCACATAAAAATCAAGGTCAAAAAGCCATTAAAGCTATAAATAAGGCACCTAAAAAGAAAGGTCAAAGAGCCTCTAATGTTAAAAGTAATGCACCTCAAAATCGAGGTCAAGAAGCCCCAAATGCTTTAAATAAGGCACCTAAAAACAAATGTCAAAAAGCCTTTAATGCTAGAAGTAATGCACCCCTGAAAATCGAGGTAAAAAAGACCCTAATGCTATATAAGGTACCTAAAAAGAAAGGTCAAAGAGCCTTTAATGCTAGAAGTAATTCACCTCAAAATCAAGGTAAAAAAGCCCTAATACCATGAATAATGTTCCTAAAAAGAAAGGTCAAAGAGCCTCTAATGATAGAAGTAATGCACCTCAAAATCAAGGTCAGAAGCCCTAATACTATAAATAAGGCATCTAAAAAGAAAGGTCAAAGAGACTTTAATGCTAGAAGTAATGCACCACAAAATCAAGGTCAAGAAGCCCCTAATGCTATAAATAAGGCACCTAAAAATAGAGGTCAAAGGAGCCTTTAATGCTAGAAGTAATGCACCTCAAAATCGAGGTCAAAACCCCTAATGCTATAAATAAGGCACCTAAAAATAGAGGTCGTAGAGCCTTTAATGCTAGAGTAATGCACCTCAAAATCGAGGTCGAAAAGCCCTAATGCTATAAATAGGTCCTAAAAAGAAAGGTCAAAGAGCCTCTAATGCAGAGTAATGCACCTCAAAATCGAGGTCAAAAGCCCCTAATGCTATAAATAAGGCACCTAAAAAGAAAGGTCAAAGAGCCTCTAATGCTAGAGTAATGCACCTCAAAATCGAGGTCGAAAAGACCCTAATGCTATAAATAAGGCACTAAAAAGGAAAGGTCAGAGAGTCTTTAATGCTAAAAGTAATTCACCTCAAAATAGAGGTCAAAAGCCCCTAATGCTATAAATAAGGCACCTAAAAAAAGGTCAAAGACCTTTAATGCTAAAAGTAATTCACATAAAATCGAGGTCAAGAAGCCCCTAATGCTATAAATAAGGCACCTAAAAATAAAGGTCAAAGAGCCTTTAATGCTAGAATAATTCACCTCAAAATCGAGGTCGAAAAGCCCCTAATGCTATAAATAAGGCACCTAAAAAGAAATGTCAAAGAGCCTTTAATGCTAGAATTAATTCACCTCAAAATCGAGGTAAAAAACCCTAATGCTATAAATAAGGCACCTAAAAAAAATGTCAAAGAGCCTTTAATGCTAGAAGTAATGCACCTCAAAATCAAGGTCAAAAGCCCTAATGCTATAAATAAGGCACCTAAAAGAATGTCAAAGAGCCTTTAATGCTAGAAGTAATCACCTCAAAATCGAGGTCAAGAAGCCCCTAATACTATAAATAAGGCACCAAAAAAAATGTCAAAGAGCCTTTAATGCTAGAAGTAATTCACCACAAAATCGAGGTCGAAAAGCCCTAATGCTATAAATAAGGCACCTAAAAAAAATTCAAAGAGCCTTTAATGCTAGAAAGTAATTCACCATCAAAATGAGGTCAAAAGCCCAAATGCTATAAATAAGGCACCTAAAAATAAAGGTCAAAGAGCCTTTAATGCTAGAATAATTCACCTCAAAATCGAGGTCAAGAAGCCCCAATGCTATAAATAAGGCACCTAAAAAGAAATGTCAAAGAGCCTTCTAATGCTAGAATAATTCACCCAAAATCGAGGTCAAGAAGCCCCTAATGCTATAAATAAGGCACCTAAAAATAAATGTCAAAGACCCTCATGCTAGAAGTAATTCACCCAAAATCAAGGTCAAGAAGCCCCTAATGCTATAAATAACACCTAAAAATAAAGGTCAAAGAGCCTCTAATGCTAGAGTAATGCTCCTCAAAATCGAGGTCAAGAAGCCCCTAATGCTATAAATAACACCTAAAACGAAAGGTCAAAGAGCCATTAATGCTAGAAGTAATGCACCTCAAAATCGAGGTCGAAAAGCCCTAATGCTATAAATAAGGCACATTCAATGCTAAAGTAATGCACCTCAAAATCAAGGTTCAAGAAGCCCCTAATGCTATAAATAAGGCACCTAAAAAGAAGGTCAAAGAGCCTTTAATGCTAGAAGTAATGCACCTCAAAATCAAGGACAAGAAGCCCCTAATGCTATAAATAAGGCACCTAAAAAATAAATGTCAAAGAGCCTTTAATGCTAGAAGTAATTCACCTCAAAATCGAGGAAAAGCCCTAATGCTATAAATAAGGCACCTAAAAATAAAGGTCAAAGAGCCTTTAATGCTAGAAGTAATTCACCTCAAAATCGAGGTCAAGAAGCCCCTAATGCTATAAATAAGACACCTAAAAAGAAAGGTCAAAGAGCCTTTCTAATGCTAGAAGTAATCACCTCAAAATCGAGGTCAAGAAGCCCCTAATGCTATAAATAAGCACCTAAAAATAAAGGTCAAAGAGCCTTTAATGCTAGAAGTAATTCACCTTCAAAATCGAGGTCAAGAAGCCCCTAATACTATAAATAAGGCACCTAAAAAAAGGTCAAAGAGCCTTTAATGCTAGAAGTAATTCACCTCAAAATCGAGGTCGAAAGCCCTAATGCTATAAATAAGGCACCTAAAAAAGGTCAAAGAGCCTTAATGCTAAGAAGTAATTCACCTCAAAATCAAGGTCGAAAAGTCCATAATGCTATAAATAAGGACCTTTAAAAAGAAAGGTTCAAAAGCCTTCAATGCTAAAGTAATGCACCTCAAAATCAAGGTAAAAGCCTAATGCTATAAATAAGCACTAAAAAGAAAGGTCAAAGAGCCTCTAATGCTAGAAGTAATGCACTTCAAAATCAAAGAAGCCTCTAATGCTATAAATGAGGCACCTAAAAATAAATGTCGAAGAGCATTTAATGCTAGACGTAATGCACCTCAAACTCGAATTCGAAAAGCCCCTAATGCTATTAATGAGACACTTAAAAACAAATTTCAAAGAGCCTTTAATGCTAAAAGTAATTCACCTCAAAATCGATGTCGAAAAGCCTTTAATGCTATAAATAAGGCATCTAAAAATAGAGGTCAAAGAGCCTCTAATGCTAGAAGTAAGGCACCTCAAAATCAAGGTCAAGAAGCCCCTAATGCTATAAATAAGGCACCTAAAAATAAATGTCAAAGCGCATTTAATAACAAAAGTAATGCAACTCAAAATCGAGGTCGAAAAGCCCCTAAAGCTATTAAAAAGGCACCCAAAAACAAATGTCAAATAGCCTTTAATGCTAGAAATAATTCACCTCAAAATTGAGGTGGAAAAGCCAATAATGCCATAAATAGGGGCCTAAGAAGAAAGATCAAAGAGCCCCTAATGCTAGAAGTAATGCACATCAAAATCAAAGTCAAGAAGCCCTTAATGCTATAAATAAGACACCTAAAAAGAAAGGTCAAAAAGCCTCTAATGATAGATGTAATACACCTCAAAATCAAGGTAAAGAACCCCCAAATGCTATAAAAAAGGCACCTAAAAATAAATGTCAAAGAGCCTCTAATGCTTAAAGAAATGCACCTTAAAATCGAGGTCAAGGAGCAACTAATTCTATAAATAAGGCACCTGAAAATAGCGGTTAAAGAGCCACTAATGCTGGAGGTAATGCACCTCAAAATCGAGGTCAAGAAGCCCTAATGCTATAAAAAGGAAACCTGAAAAGAAAGGTAAAAAAGCCTCCAATCCTGAAAAAAATGCACCTCAAAATCGAGGTCGAAAAGACCCAAATGCTATAAATAAGGCACCTAAAAGTAGAGGTCAAAGAGACTCTGAAGCTATAAGTAATTCACCTCAAAATCGAGGTCAAGAAGCTTCTAATGCTATAAATAAGGCGCCTAAAAATAAATGTCAAAAAGCCTTTAATTCCAGAAGTAATTGAACTCAAAATCGAGATCGAAAAGACACTAATGCTATAAATAAGGCACCTAAAAAGAAAGGTCAAAGAGGCTTTAATGCTAGAAGTAATTCCCCTCAATATCGAGGTCAAGGTGCCCCTAATGCTATAAATAAGGCATCTAAAAAGGAAGGTCAAAGAGCCTATAATGCTAGAAGTAATTCACCTCAAAATTGAGGTCAAGAAGCCCCTAATGCTATAAATAACCCACCTAAAAAGAAAGGTCAAAGAGCCTTTAATGCGAAAAGAAATGCACGTCAAAATCGATGTCAAATAGCCCCTAATGCTGTAAATACGTTACCTAAAAAATAAATGTCAAAGAGCCTATAAAGCTAGAAGTAATACACCCAAATATCGAGGTCGAAAAGCCCCTAGTGCTATAAATAAGGTATCCGAAAAGAAAGGTCAAAGAGCCTTTAATGTTAGAAGTAATTCCGCTCAAAATCGAGGTCAAGAATCCCCTAATGCTATAAAAAAGGCACCTTAACAATAATTGTCAAAGAGACATGAACGCTTGAAGTAATGCACCTCAAAATCGAGGTCAAGAAGCCCCTAATGCTATAATAAAGGCACCTAAAAATAAATGTCAAAGAGCCTTCAATGCTAGAAGTAATGTACCCCAAATCGAGGTCGAAAAGCCGCTAATGCTATAAATTAGGCACCTTAAAAGAAGGGTCAAACACCCTTTGAAGCTAGAAGTAATGCACCTCAAAATCAAGGTCAAAAAGCCCCTAATACTATAAATGAGGCGCCCAAAAATAAATGTCAAAGAGCCTTTAATGCTAGAAGTAATTCACCACAAAATCGAGGACAAGAAGCCCATAATGCTATAAATAAGGCGCCTAAAAATAAATGTCAAAGAACCTTTAATGCTAAAAGTAATTCACCTCAAAATCGAAGTCAAGAAGCCCCTAATGCTATAAATAAGGCACCTAAAACGAAAGGTCAAAGAGCCATTAATGCTAGAAGTAATGCACCTCAAAATTGAAGTCAACAAGCCCCCAATGCTATAAATAAGGCACCTAAAAATAAATGTCAAAGAGCCTTTAATGCTAGAAGTAATTCACCTCAAAATCGAGGTCAAGAAGCCCCTAATGCTATAAATAAGGCACCTAAAACGAAAGGTCAAAGAGCCTTTAATGCTAAAAGTAATTTACCTTAAAATCGAGGTCAAAAAGCCCCTAATGCTTTAAATAAGGCACCTAAGAAGACTGGTTAAAGGGCCTCAAATGCTAGAAGTAATTCACCTCAAAATCGAGGTGGGAAAGACCCTAATACTATAAATAAAGCACCTAAAAAGTAGAGGTCAAAGAGCCTTTAGCTAGAAGTAATGCACCTCAAAATCGAGGTCGAAAAGCTAATAATGCTATTAATAAGGAACCTAAAAAGAAAGGTTAAAAAGCCTCTAATGCTAGAAATAATATACATTAAAGAAGCCCCTAATGCTATAAATAAGGCATCTAAAAATAAATGTCAAAGAGCTTTTAATGCTAGACGTAATGCACCTCAAAATCGAGGTCGAAAAAACCCTCATGCTATTAATAAGGCACCTAAAAACCAATTTCAAAGAGCCTTTAATGCTAGAAGTAATTCACCTCAAAATCGAGGTCGAAAAGCCTCTAATGCTATAAATAAGCCACCTTAAAAAGACAAGTTGAAGAGCCTTTAATGCTAGAAGTAATTCACCTCAAAATCAAGGTAAAAAAAGACCCTAATACTATAAATAAGGCGCCCAAAAACAAATGTCAAAGAGCCTTTAGCTAGAAGTAATGCACCTCAAAATCGAGGTCGAAAAGCCTCTAATGCTATAAATAAGGCACCTAAAAAGAAAGGTTGAAGAGACTTTGATGCTAGAAGTAATTCACCTCAAAATCAAGGTAAAAAAGACCCTAATGCTAAAAATAAGGCACCAAAAATAGAGGGCAAAGAGCCTCTAATGGTAGAAATAAGGACCTCGAAATCAAGGTCAAGAAGACCCTAATGCTATAAATAAGGCACCTAAAAATAAATGTCAAAGAGCATTTAATAACAGAAGTAATGCAACTCAAAATCGAGGTCGAAAAGCCCTTAGAGCTATTAATAAGGCACCTGAAAACAAAAGTCAAATAGCCTTTAATGCTAGAAATAATTCAACTCAAAATTGAGGTGGAAAAGCCCCTAATGCTATAAATAAGGTGCATAAGAAGAAAGGTCAAAGAGCCTCAAATGCTAGAAGTAATACACCTCAAAATAAAGGTCAAGAAGCCTCTAATGCTATAAATAAGGCACCTAAAAATAAATGTCAAAGAGCCTTTAATGCTAGAAATAATTCAACTCAAAATTGAGGTGGAAAAGCCCCTAATGCTATAAATAAGGTGCATAAGAAGAAAGGTTAAAGAGCCTCAAATGCTAAAAGTAATACACCTCAAAATAAAGGTCAAGAAGCCTCTAATGCTATAAATAAGGCACCTAAAAATAAATGTCAAAGAGCCTTTAATGCTAGATGTAATGCACATCAAAATCAAGGTCAAGAAGCCGTTAATGATATAAATAAGGCACCAAAAAAGAAAGGTCAAAGAGCCTCTAATGCTAGAAGTAATACACCTCAAAATAAAGGTCAAGAAGCCTCTAATGCTATAAATAAGGCACCTAAAAATAAATGTCAAAGAGCCTTTAATGCTAGATGTAATGCATATCAAAATCGGGGTAAAAAAAAAAAAAACCTAATACTATAAATAAGGCACCTAAAAATACAGGTCAAAGAGCTTCTAATGCTAGAAGTGATGCACCTCAAAATCAAGGTCAAGAAGCCCCTAATGCTATAAATAAGGGACCTAAAAATAAATGTCAAAGCGCATTTAATAACAAAAATAATGCACCTTAAAATCGAGGTCAAAAAGCCCCTGAAGCTAGTAATAAGGCACCTAAAAATAAAAGTCAAATAGCCTTTAATGCTAGAAATAATTCACCTCAAAATTGAGGTGGAAAAGCCCCTAATGCTATAAATAAGGTGACTAAGAAGAAAGGTCAAAGAGCCTCTAATGCTAGAAGTAATGCACATCAAAATCAAGGTCAATAAGCCCCTAATGCTATAAAAACGGCACTAAAAACAAAGGTCAAAGAGCCTCTAATGTTAGAAGTAATACACCTCAAAATCAAGGTCAAGAAGCCCCAAATGCTATAAATAAGGCACCTAAAAATATATGTTAAAGAGCCTGTAATCCTAGATGTAATGCACCTCAAAATCTAGGTAAAAAGGATATCTAATGCTATAAATAAGGCAACTAAAAATAAATGTCAAAGAGCCTCTAATGCTAAAAGAAATGCACCTTAAAATCGAGGTCAAGGAGCCCTTAATTCTATAAATAAGGCACCTGAAAATAGCGGTGAAAGAGCGACTAATGCTAGAGGTATTGCACCTCAAAATTGAGGTCAAGAAGCCCCTAATGCTATAAATAAGGCACCTGAAAAGAAAGGTAAAAAAGCCTCTAATCCTAGAAAAAATGCACCTCAAAATCGAGGTTGAAAAGACCCTAGTTCTATAAATAAGGCACCTAAAAATAAAGGTCAAAGAGCCTTTAATGCTAGAAGTAATTCACCTCAAAATCGAGGTCAAGAAGCCCCTAATACTTAAATAAGGCACCTGAAAATAGAGGTCAAAGAGCCTTTAATGCTAGAAGTAATTCACCTGCAAATAGAGGTCAAAAATCCCGAAATAATATAAATAAGGCACCCAAAGAAAAAGGTCAAAGAGCCTTTAATGCTAGAAGTACTTCACATAGAAATCGAGGTCAAGAAGCCCATAATGCTATAAATAAGGCACCCAAAAATAAATGTCAAAGAGCCTGTAATGCTAGAGGTAATTCACCTAAAAATCAAGGTAGAAAAGACCCTTATCCTATAAATAAGGTACCTATAAAGAAAGGTCAAAGAGCCTCTAATGCTAGAAGTAATGCACCTCAAAATCGAAGACAAGAAGCACCTAATGCTATAAATAAGACACCTAAAAAGATAGGTCAAAGAGCTTCTAATGCTAGAAATAATGCATCTCAAAATAAAGGTCAAGAAGCCCCTAATGCCATGAATAAGGCACCTAAAAATAAATGTCAAAGAGCCTTTAATGCTATAAGTAATGCAACTCAAAATCGAGGTCAAAAAGCCCCTAATGCTATAAATAAGTACCTGAAAAAAATGTTAAAGAGCCTTTAATGCTAGAAGTAATTCACCTTAAAATCGGGGTCAAGAAGCCCATAATGCTATGAATAAGGCACCTAAAAATAAATGTCAAAGAGCCTTTGATGCTTGAAGTAATTCACCTCAAAATCGAGGTCGAAAAGCCCCTAATTCTATAAATAAGGCACCTAAAACGAAAGGTCAAAGAGCCTCTAATGCTAGAAGTAATTCACCTCAAAATAGAGGTCAAGGAGCCCCTAATACTATAAATAAGACACCTAGAAAAAGAGGTCAAAGAGCCTTTAATGCTAGAAGTAATTCACCTGCAAATCGAGGTCAAAAATCCCGAAATGCTATAAATAAGGCACCTAAAAAGAAAGGTCGAAGAGCCTTTAATGTTAGAAGTAATTCACCTCAAAATAGAGGTCAAGAAGCCCCTAATACTATGAATAAGGCACCTAAAAATAGAGGTCAAAGAGCCTTTAATGCTAAAAGTAATTCACTGGCGAATCGAATTCGAAAATCCCATAATGCTATAAATAAGGCACCTAAAAAGAAATGTCGAAGAGCCTCTAATGCTAGAAGTAATTCACCTCAAAATCGAGGACAAGAAGCCCTTATTGCTATAAATAAGGCACCTAAAAATAAATGTCAAAAGGCATTTATTAACTGAAGTAATGCACCTCAAAATCGAGGTCGAAAAGCCCCTAATGCTATGAATAAGGCAACTAAAAATAAATGTCAAAGAACCTTTAATAATGCTAGAAGTAATGCAACTCAAAATCGAGGTCATAAAACCCCTAATGCTATAAATAAGTCACCTGAAAAAAAATGTTAAAGAGCCTTTAATGCTAGAAGTAATTCACCTAGAAATTGAGATCAAGAAGCCCCTAATGCTATAAATAAGGCAACTAAAAATAAATGTCAAAAAGCCTTTAATGCTAGAAGTAATGCACCTCAAAATCGAGGTAAAAAAGAGCCTAATGCTATAAAAAAGGTACCAAAAGAGAAATGTCAAAGAGCCTTTAATGCTAGAAGTAATTCACCTAGAAATCAAGGTCAAGAAGCCCATAATGCCATAAATAAGGCACCTAAAAATAAATGTCAAAAAGCCTTTAATGCAAGAAGTAATGCACCTAAAAATCGAGGTTAAAAAGACCCTAATGCTATATATAAGGTACCTAAAAAGAAAGGTCAAAGAGCCTTTAATGTTAGAAGTAATTCACCCTAAATTCAAGGTAAAAAAGACCCTAATACCATGAATAATGTTCCTAAAAAGAAAGGTCAAAGAGCCTCTAATGATAGAAGTAATGCACCTCAAAATCAAGGTCAGGAAGCTCTGTAATGCTATAAATAAGGTATCTAAAAAGAAAGGTCGAAGAACCTCTAATGCTATAAGTAATGCACCACACAAATCAAGGTCAAGAAGCCCCTAATTCTATGAGAGGCACCTAAAAATAGAGGTCAAAGAGTCTCTAATGCTAGAAGTAATGCACCTAAAAATAGAGGTCGTAGAGCCTTTAATGCTAGAAGTAATTTACCTCAATATTTAGGTCGAAAAGCCCCTAATGCTATAAATATTGTGCCTAAAAAGAAAGGTCAAAAAACCTCAAATGCCAGAATAATGCACCTCAAAATCGAATTCAAGAAGCCCCTAATGCTATAAATAAGGCACATAAAAAGAAAGGTCATAGAGTCTTTAATGCTAGAAGTACTTCACCTCAAAATAGAGGTCAAAAAGCCCCTAATGCTATAAATAAGGCACCTAAAAATAGAGGTCAAAGAGCCTTTAATGCTAAAAGTAATTCACCTGCAAATCGAGGTCGAAAATCCCGAAATACTATAAATAAGGCACCTAAAAAGAAAGGTCAAAGAGCCTTTAATGCTAGAAGTAATTCACATAGAAATTGAGGTCAAGAAGCCCCTAATGCTATAAATAAGGCACCTAAAAAGAAATGTCAAAGAGCCTTTAATGCCAGAAATAATTCACCTAAAAATCGGGGTCGAAAAGCCCCTAATGCTATAAATAAGGCACCTAAAAAGAAATGTCAAAGAGCCTGTAATGCTAGAATTAATTCACCCCAAAATCAAGGTAAAAAAGACCCTTATACTATAAATAAGGTACCTAAAAAGAAAGGTCAAAGAGCCTCTAATGCTAAAAGTAATGCAACTTAAAATCGAGGTCAAAAAGCCCCTAATGCTATAAATAAGTCATCTAAAAAAAATTTTAAAGAACCTTTAATGCTAAAAGTAATTCACCTCAAAATTGAGGTCAAGAAGCCCCTAAGCTGTAAATAAAGCACCTAAAAATAAATGTCAAAGAGCCTTTAATACTAGAAGTATTGCAACTCAAAATCGTTGTCGAAAAGCCCCTAATGCTATAAATAAGGTACCTGAAAAGAAAGGTCGAAGAGCCTTTAATGCTAGAAGTAATTCACCTCTAAATCAAGGTAAAAAAGACCTTAATGCTATAAATAAGGTACCTAAAAAAAAGGTCAAAGAGCCTCTAATGCTAGAAGTAATGCACCTCAAAATCGAGGACAAGAAGCTCCTAAGGCTATAAATAAGACACCTAAAAAGAAAGGTCAAAGAGTCTCTAATGCTAGAAATAATGCACCTCAAAATAAAGGTCAAGAAGCCCCTAATGCTATGAATAAGGCACCTAAAAAGAAAGGTCAAAGAGCCTTTAATGCTAGAAGTAATTCACCTCAAAATAGAGGCCAAGAAGCCCCTAATACTATAAATAAGGCACCTAAAAATAGAGGTCAAAGAGCCTTTAATGCTAGAAGTAATTCAGCTGTAAATCGAGGTCGAAAATCCAGAAATGCTGTAAATAAGGCACCTAAAAAGAAAGGTCAAAGAGCTTTTAATGCTAGAAGTAATTCACTTCAAAGTCGAAGTCAAGAAGCCCCTAATGCTATAAATAAGGCACATAAAAAGAAATGTCGAAGAGCCTTTAATGCTAAAAGTAATGCACCTCACAATCGAGGTCGAAAAGCCCCTAATGCTATAAATAAGGCACCTAAAAAGAGAGGTCAAAAAACCTCTAATGCTAGAAATAATGCACCTCAAAATAAAGGTCAAGAAGCCCCTAATGCTATGAATAAGGCACCTAAAAATAAATGTCAAAGTGCCTTTAATGCTAGAGGTAATGCACCTCAAAATCAAGGTAAAAAAGACCCTAATGCTATAAATAAGGTACCTAAAAAAAGGTCAAAGATCCTCTAATGCTAAATGAATGCACCTCAAAATCGAGGTCGAAAAGACCCTAATCCTATAGATAAGGCACCTAAAAGTAGAGGTCAAAGAGCCTCTAATGCAAGAAGTAAATCCCCTCAAATCGAGGTCAAGAAGCCCCTAATGCTATAAATAAGGCACCTAAAAATAAAAGACAAAGAGCCTTTAATGTAAGAAGTAATTCACCTCAAAATCGAGGTAAAAAAAAACCATAATACTATGAATAGGGCACCTGAAAATAAATGTCAAAGAGCATTTAATGACAGAGATAATGCCACTCAAAATCGAGGTCAAAAAGCCCCTGATGCTATAAATAAGGTACCTAAAAATAAAGGTCAAAGAGCGTTTAGTGCTTAAAGTAATGCACCTCAAAATTGAGGTCAAAAGACCCTAATGCTATAAATAAGGCACCTAAAAAGAAAGGTCAAAGTGCCTCTAATACTAGAAGTAATTCACCTCCAAATCGAGGTCAAGAAGTCCCTAATGCAATAAATAAGCACCTAAAAATAGGGGTCAAAGAGCCTCTGATGCTATAGGTAATTCACCTCAAAATCCAGGTCAAAAAGCCCCAAATACTATAAATAAGGCACCTACAAATAGAGGTCAAAGAGCCTTTAATGCTAAAAGTAATGCACCTCAAATTCGAGGTCAAGAAGCCCCAATGCTATAAATAAGGCACCTAAAAATAGAGGTCAAAGAGCCTTTAATAGTAGAAGTAATTTATCTAGAAATCTAGGTCGAAAAATCCCTAAAGCTATTAATAAGGCAACTAAAAAAAATGTCAAATAGCCTTCAATGCTAGAAATATTTCACCTCAAAATTGTGGTGGAAAAGCCCCTAATGCTATAATTAAGGTGCCTAAGAAGAAAGGTCAAAGAGCCTCTAATGCTAGAAGTAATGCACATCAAAATCAAGGTCAAGAAGCCCTTAATGCTATAAATAAGGTAACTAAAAAGAAAGGTCAAAGAGCCTCTAATGCTAGAAGTAATACACCTCAAATCAAGGTCAAGAAGCCGCTGATGCTATAAATAAGGCACCTCAAAATCAAGGTCAAGAAGCCCCTAATGCTATAAATAAGGCACCTGAAAATAAATATCGAAGAGCCTTTAATGCTAGATATAATGCACCTCAAAATCGAGGTAAAAAAAGATACCTAATGCTATAAATAAGGTACCTAAAAAAAAGGTCAAAGAGCCTCTAATGCTAAAAGAAATGCACCTCAAAATCGAGGTTAAAAAGCCCTTAATGCTATAAATAAGTACCTGAAAAAAAGGTAAAAAAAGCCTCTAATCCTAAAAAAAATGCACCCCAAAATCGAGTTCGAAAAGACCCTAATCCTATAAATAAGGTACCAAAAACTAGAGGTCAGAGAGCGTCTGAAGCTATAAGTAATTCACCTCAAAATCGAGGTCAAGAAGGCTCTAATGCTATAAATAAGGCACCTAAAAATAAATGTCAAAGCGCATTTAATAACAAAAGTAATGCACCTCAATATCGAGGTCGAAAAGCCCCTAATGCTATGAATAAGGCACTAAAAATAAATGTCAAAGAACCTTTAATAATGCTAGAAGTAATGCACTCAAAATCGAGGTCAAAAAACCCCTAATGCTATAAATAAGTCACCTGAAAAAAAATGTAAAGAGCCTTTAATGCTAGAAGTAATTCACCTAGAAATCGAGATCAAGAAGCCCCTAATGCTATAAATAAGGCAACTAAAAATAAATGTCAAAGAGCCTTTAATGCTAGAAGTAATGCACCTCAAAATCGAGGTAAAAAAGAGCCTAATGCTATATATAAGGTACCTAAAAAGAAAGGTCAAAGAGCCTTTAATGTTAGAAGTAATTCACCCTAAATTCAAGGTAAAAAAGACCCTAATACCATGAATAATGTTCCTAAAAAGAAAGGTCAAAGAGCCTCTAATGATAGAAGTAATGCACCTCAAAATCAAGGTCAGGAAGCTCTGTAATGCTATAAATAAGGTATCTAAAAAGAAAGGTCGAAGAGCCTCTAATGGTAGAAGTAATGCACCACACAAATCAAGGTTAAGAAGCCCCTAATTCTATGAGAGGCACCTAAAAATAGAGGTCAAAGAGTCTCTAATGCTAGAAGTAATGCACATCAAAATCGAGGTAAAAAAAACCCCTAATGCTATAAATAAGGCACCTAAAAATAGAGGTCGTAGAGCCTTTAATGCTAGAAGTAATTTACCTCAATATTTAGGTCGAAAAGCCCCTAATGCTACAAATATTGTACCTAAAAAGAAAGGTCAAAGAACCTCAAATGAAAGAATTAATGCACCTCAAAATCGAATTCAAGAAGCCCCTAATGCTATAAATAAGGCACATAAAAAGAAAGGTCATTGAATCTTTAATGCTAGGAGTAATTCACCTCAAAATAGAGGTCAAAAAGCCACTAATGCTATAAATAAGGCACCTAAAAAGAAAGGTCAAAGAGCCTTTAATGCTAGAAGTAATTCACATAGAAATCGAGGTCAAGAAGCCCCTAATGCTATAAATAAGGCACCTAAAAAGAAATGTCAAAGAGCCTTTAATGCCTGAAATAATTCACCTAAAAATCGGGGTCGAAAAGCCACTAATGCTATAAATAAGGCACCTAAAAATAGAGGTCAAAGAGCCTTTAATGCTAAAAGTAATTCACCAGCAAATCGAGGTCAAAAATCCCGAAATGCTATAAATAAGGCACCTAAAATGAAAGGTCAAAGAGCCTTTAATGCTAGAAGTAATTCACATAGAAATCGAGGTCAAGAAGCCCCTAATGCTATAAATAAGGCACCTAAAAAGAAATGTCAAAGAGCCTTTAATGCCAGAAATAATTCACCTAAAAATCGGGGTCGAAAAGCCACTAATGCTATAAATAAGGCACCTAAAAAGAAATGTCAAAGAGCCTGTAATGCTAGAAGTAATTCACCCCAAAATCAAGGTAAAAAAAACCCTTATGCTATAAATAAGGTACCTAAAAAGAAAGGTCAAAGAGCCTCTAATGCTAAAAGTAATGCTCCTCAAAATTGAGGTACAAGAAGCCCCTAATGCTATAAATAAGACACCTAAAAAGAAAGGTCAAAGAGCCTATAATGCTAGAAGTAATGCAACTCAAAATCGAGGTCAAAAAGCCCCTAATGCTATAAATAAGTCATCTGAAAAAAATGTTAAAGAACCTTTAATGCTAAAAGTAATTTACCTCAAAATTGAGGTCAAGAAGCCCCTAAAGCTGTAAATAAAGCACCTAAAAATAAATGTCAAAGAGCCTTTAATACTAGAAGTATTGCAATTCAAAATCGTTGTCAAAAAGCCCCTAATGCTATAAATAAGGTACCTGAAAAGAAAGGTCGAAGAGCCTTTAATGCTAGAAGTAATTCACCTCTAAATCAAGGTAAAAAAGACCTTAATGCTATAAATAAGGTACCTAAAAAAAAGGTCAAAGAGCCTCTAATGCTAGAAGTAATGCACCTCAAAATCGAGGACAAGAAGTCCCTAATGCTATAAATAAGACACCTAAAAAGAAAGGTCAAAGAGTCTCTAATGCTAGAAATAATGCACCTCAAAATAAAGGTCAAGAAGCCCCTAATGCTATGAATAAGGCACCTAAAAAGAAAGGTCAAAGAGCCTTTAATGCTAGAAGTAATTCACCTCAAAATAGAGGCCAAGAAGCCCCTAATACTATAAATAAGGCACCTAAAAATAGAGGTCAAAGAGCCTTTAATGCTAGAAGTAATTCAGCTATAAATCGAGGTCGAAAATCCAGAAATGCTGTAAATAAGGCACCTAAAAAGAAAGGTCAAAGAGCTTTTAATGCTAGAAATAATTCACCTCAAAGTCGAAGTCAAGAAGCCCCTAATGCTATAAATAAGGCACATAAAAAGAAATGTCGAAGAGCCTTTAATGCTAAAAGTAATGCACCTCAAAATCGAGGTCGAAAAGCCCCTAATGCTATAAATAAGGCACCTAAAAAGAGAGGTCAAAGAGCCTTTAATGCTAGAAGTAATTCAGCTGTAAATCTAGGTCGAAAATCCAGAAATGCTGTAAATAAGGCACCTAAAAAGAAAGGTCAAAGAGCTTTTAATGCTAGAAGTAATTCACTTCAAAGTCGAAGTCAAGAAGCCCCTAATGCTATAAATAAGGCACATAAAAAGAAATGTCGAAGAGCCTTTAATGCTAAAAGTAATGCACCTCAAAATCGAGGTTGAAAAGCCCCTAATGCTATAAATAAGGCACCTAAAAAGAGAGGTCAAAAAGCCTCTAATGCTAGAAATAATGCACCTCAAAATAAAGGTCAAGAAGCCCCTAATGCTATGAATAAGGCACCTAAAAATAAATGTCAAAGTGCCTTTAATGCTAGAGGTAATGCACCTCAAAATCAAGGTAAAAAAGACCCTAATGCTATAAATAAGGTACCTAAAAAAAGGTCAAAGATCCTCTAATGCTAAAAGAAATGCACCTTAAAATCGAGGTCGAAAAGACCCTAATCCTATAGATAAGGCACCTAAAAGTAGAGGTCAAAGAGCCTCTAATGCAAGAAGTAAATCCCCTCAAATCGAGGTCAAGAAGCCCCTAATGCTATAAATAAGGCACCTAAAAATAAAAGTCAAAGAGCCTTTAATGTAAGAAGTAATTCACCTCAAAATCGAGGTCGAAAAGACCATAAAGCTATGAATAAGGCACCTAAAAATAAATGTCAAAGAGCATTTAATGACAGAGATAATGCCACTCAAATTCGAGGTCAAAAAGCCCCTGATGCTATAAATAAGGTACCTAAAAATAAAGGTCAAAGAGCGTTTAGTGCTTAAAGTAATGCACCTCAAAATCGAGGTCAAAAGACCCTAATGCTATAAATAAGGCACCTAAAAAGAAAGGTCAAAGTGCCTCTAATACTAGAAGTAATTCACCTCCAAATCGAGGTCAAGAAGTCCCTAATGCAATAAATAAGCACCAAAAAATAGGGGTCAAAGAGCCTCTGATGCTATAGGTAATTCACCTCAAAATCCAGGTCAAAAAGCCCCAAATACTATAAGTAAGGCACCTAAAAATAGAGGTCAAAGAGCCTTTAATGCTAGAAGTAATGCACCTCAAATTCGAGGTCAAGAAGCCCCAATGCTATAAATAAGGCACCTAAAAATAGAGGTCAAAGAGCCTTTAATAGTAGAAGTAATTTACCTAGAAATCTAGGTCGAAAAATCCCTAAAGCTATTAATAAGGCAACTAAAAAAAAATGTCAAATAGCCTTTAATGCTAGAAATATTTCACTTCAAAATTGTGGTGGAGAAGCCCCTAATGCTATAATTAAGGTGCCTAAGAAGAAAGGTCAAAGAGCCTCTAACGCTAGAAGTAATGCACATCAAAATCAAGGTCAAGAAGCCCTTAATGCTATAAATAAGGTAACTAAAAAGAAAGGTCAAAGAGCCTCTAATGCTAGAAGTAATACACCTCAAATCAAGGTCAAGAAGCCGCTGATGCTATAAATAAGGCACCTCAAAATCAAGGTCAAGAAGCCCCTAATGCTATAAATAAGGCACCTAAAAATAAATATCGAAGAGCCTTTAATGCTAGATATAATGCACCTCAAAATCGAGGTAAAAAAAGATACCTAATGCTATAAATAAGGTACCTAAAAAAAAGGTCAAAGAGCCTCTAATGCTAAAAGAAATGCACCTCAAAATCGAGGTTAAAAAGCCCTTAATGCTATAAATAAGTACCTGAAAAAAAGGTAAAAAAAGCCTCTAATCCTAAAAAAAATGCACCCCAAAATCGAGTTCGAAAAGACCCTAATCCTATAAATAAGGTACCAAAAACTAGAGGTCAGAGAGCGTCTGAAGCTATAAGTAATTCACCTCAAAATCGAGGTCAAGAAGCTTCTAATGCTATAAATAAGGCACCTAAAAATAAATGTCAAAAAGCCTTTAAATCCAGAAGTAATTGACCTCAAAATCGAGGTCGAAATGCCACTAATGCTATAAATAAGGCACCTTAAAATAAAGGTCAAAGAGGCTTTAATGCTAGAAGTAATTCACCTCAAAATCGAGGTCAAGAAGCCCCTAATGCTATAAATAAGGCATCTAAAAAGGAAGGTCAAAAAGCCTATAATGCTAGAAGTAATTCACCTCAAAATTGAGATCAAAAAGCCCCTAATGCTATAAATAAGCCATCTAAAAAGAAAGGTCAAAAAGCCTCTAATGCGAGAAGAAATGCACGCCAAAATCGATGTTAAATAGCCCCTAACACTGTAAATACGTTACCTGAAAAATAAATGTCAAAGATCCTATAAAGCTAACAGTAATGCACCTAAAAATTGAGGTCGACAAGCCCCTAACGCTATAAATAAGGCACCTAAAAAGAAAGGTCAAAGAGCCTTTAATGCTAGAAGTAATTCAGCTCAAAATCAAGGTCAAGAATCTCCTAATGCTATAAAAAAGCCAACTAAAAATAATTGTCAAAGAGCCATTAATGCTTGAAGTAATGCACCTCAAAATCGAGGTCAACAAGCCCCTAATACTATAAGAAAGGCACCTAAAAATAAATGTCAAAGAGCCTTCAATGCTAGAAGTAATGCACCTCAAAATCGAGGTCGAAAAGCCGCTGATGCTATAAATTAGGCACCTAAAAAGAAGGGTAAAACAGCCTTTAATGCTAGAAGTAATGCACCTCAAAATCAAGGTCAAGAAGCCACTAATACTATAAATAAGGCGCCCAAAAACAAATGTCAAAGAGCCTTTAATGCTAGAAGTAATTCACCACAAAATCGAGATCGAAAAGCCCCTAATGCTATAAATATGGCACCTAAAAAGAAAATTCAAAGAGCCTTTAATGCTAGAAGTAATTCACATCAAACTCGAGGACAAGAAGCCCATAATGCTAGAAATAAGGCACCTAAAAATAAATGTCAAAAACCCTTTAATGCTAGAAGTAATTCACCTCAAAATCGAGGTCGAAAAGCCCCTAATGCTATAAATAGGGCACCTGAAAAGAAAGGCCAAAGAGCCTCTAATGCTAGACGTAATGCACCTCAAAATAAAGGTCAAGAAGCCCCCAATACTATATATAAGGCGCCTAAAAATAAATGTCAAAGAGCATTTCATGCTAGAAGTCATTCACCCCAAGATCGAGGTCAAGAAGCCCCTAATGCTATAAATAAGGCACCTAAAAATAAATGTCAAAGAGTCTCTAATGCTATACGTAATGCTCCTCAAAATCGAGGTCAAGAAGCCCCTAATGCTATAAATAAGACACCTAAAACGAAAGGTCAAAGAGCTTTTAATGCTAGAAGTAATTCACCTTAAAATCGAGGACGAGAAGACCCTAATACTATAAATAAGGCACCTAAAAATAGTGGTCAAAGAGCCTTTAATGCTAGAAGTAATGAACCTCGAAATCGAGGTCGAAAAGCTCCTAATGCTATAAATAAGGAACCTTTAAAGAAAGGTTAAAAAGCCTTCAATGCTAGAAGTAATTCATCCCAAAATCAAGGTAAAAAAAGTCCCTAATGCTCTAAATAAGGTATCTAAAAAGAAACGTCAAACAGCCTCTAATGCTAAAAGTAATGCACTTCAAAATCGGAGTTAAGAAGCTCTAATGCTATAAATAAAGCACATAAAAAGAAAGGTCAAGGAGCCTCTAATGCTAGAAGTAATATACCTCAAAGAAGTCACTAATGCTATAAATGAGGCACCTAAAAATAAATGTCAAAGAGCCTTTAATGCTAGACGTAATGCACCTCAAACTCGAGGTCGAAAACCCCTAATGCTATTAATGAGGCACCTAAAAACAAATTTCAAAGAGCCTTTAATGCTAGAAGTAATTCACCTCAAAGTCGAGGTCGAAAAGCCTCTAATGCTAAAATTAAGGCACCTAAAAATAGAGGTCAAAGAGCCTCTAATACTGGAAGTAAGGTACCTCAAAATCAAGGTCAAGAAGCCCCTATTGCTATAAATAAGGTACCTAAAAATAAATGTCAAAGCGCATTTAATAACAAAAGTAATGCAACTCAAAATTGAGGTCGAAAAGCCCCTAAAGCTATTAAAAAGGCACCTAAAAACAAATGTCAAATAGCCTTTAATGCTAGAAACAATTCACCTCAAAATTGAGGTGAAAAAGCCTACAATGCCATCAATAAGGAGACTAAGAAGAAAGATCAAAGAGCCTCTAATGCTAGAAGTAATGCACATCAAAATCAAGGTCAAGAAGCCCTTAATGCTATAAATAAGGCATCTAAAAAGAAAGGTCAAAGAGCCTCTAATGTTAGATGTTATACACCTCAAAATCAAGGTCAAGAAGCCCCAAATGCTATAGATAAGGCACCTAAAAATAAATGTCAAAGAGCCTTTAATGCTAGATGTAATGCACCCCAAAATCGAGATAAAAAGGATACCTAATGCTATAAATAAGGCACCTAAAAATAAATGTCAAAGAGCCTCTACTGCTAAACGAAATGACCTTAAAATCGAGGTCAAGGAGCCCCTAATTCTATAAATAAGGCACCTGAAAATAGCGGTCAAAGAGTCACTAATTCTAGAGGTAATGCACCTCAAAATCGAGGTCAAGAAGCCCCTAATGCTATAAATAAGAAACCTGAAAAGAAAGGTAAAAAAGCCTCAAATCCTGAAAAAAAATGCACTTCAAAATCGAGGTCGAAAAGACCCTAATCCTAAAAGTAAGGCACCTAAAAGTAGAGGTCAAAGAGCCTCTGAAGCTATAAGTAATTCACCTCAAAATCGAGGTCAAGAAGCTCCTAATGCTATAAATAAGGCGCCTAAAAATAAATGTCAAAGAGACTTTAATGCTAGAAGTAATTCACCTCAAAATCGAGGTAAAAAAAGCCCCTAATGCTATAAATAAGGCATCTAAAAAGGAAGGTCAAAGAGCCTATAATGCTAGAAGTAAGTCACCTTAAAATTGAGGTCAAGAAGCCCCTAATGCAATAAATAAGTCACCTAAAAAGAAAGGTCAAAGAGCCTTTAATGCGAAAAGAAATGCACGTCAAAATCGATGTCAAATAGCCCCTAACGCTGTAAATACGTTATCTAAAAAATAAATGTCAAAGAGTCTAGAAAGCTAGAAGTAATGCACCTAAAAATCGAGGTCGAAAAGCCCCTAATGCTATAAATAAGGCATCCAAAAAGAAAGGTCAAAGAGCCTTTAATGCTAGAAGTAATTCAGCTCAAAATCGAGGCCAAGAATCCCCTAATGCTATAAAAAAAGGCATCTTAAAAATAATTGTCAAAAAGACATTAATGCTTGAAGTAATGCACCTCAAAATCGAGGTCGAAAAGCCGCTAATGCTATAAATTAGGCACCTAAAAAGAAGGGTCAAACACCCTTTAATGCTAGAAGTAATGCACCTCAAAATCAAGGTCAAGAAGCCCCTAATACTATAAATAAGGCGTCCAAAAATAAATGTCAAAGAGCCTTTAATGCTAGAAGTAATTCACCACAAAATCGAGGTCGAAAAGCTCCTAATGCTATAAATAAGGCACCTAAAAAGAACCTTTAATGCTAGAAGTAATTCACCACAAAATCGAGGTCGAAAAGCTCCTAATGCTATAAATAAGGCACCTAAAAAGAGCCTTTAATGCTAGAAGTAATTCACCTCAAAATCGAGGACAAGAAGCCCATAATGCTATAAATAAGGCGCCTAAAAATAAATGTCAAAGAACCTTCAATGCTAGAAGTAATTCACCTCAAGATCGAGATCGAAAAGCCCCTAATGCTATAAATAAGGCACCTAAGAAGAAAGGTCAAAGAGCCTCTAATGCTAGAAGTAATGCACCTCAAAATTGAAGTCAACAAGCCCCCAATGCTATAAATAAGGCACCTAAAAATAAATGTCAAAGAGCCTTTAATGCTAGAAGTAATTCACCTCAAAATCGAGGTCAAGAAGCCCCTAATGCTATAAATAAGGCACCTAAAACGAAAGGTCAAAAGCCTTTATTGCTAAAAGTAATTCACCTTAAAATCGAGGTCAAAAAGCCCCTAATGCTATAAATAAGGCACATAAGAAAAATGGTTAACCCTGGATAGGTACGGTGGGTCGTTTGCGACCCCGAGCGTAAAAAAAAAACAGGTTTTTCTCACGTGACTCACCCCTGTGACTGAATTTGTGGGTGATCGACCTGCAGGAGGTGTCTCCCCTACACGCTCTAGTAGTGTCCAGATGTGCATTGCTGTAGCTGTACTCCTTCCCCGATTTCTGAGACGCGTCGGGGTCGTTCGCGTCCGAGTTTACCCTTCTGAGGTAGTTTGCATAATTATCAAAGTTATTACGTATTATGAAATTGTCGTAGAATGGTGCAACTTGTATAGGTTATCAGTTGTGGAAAGTCTTGGTGGATTGTTTGGCTACCATGTGCATGTTTTTTTTTTTAGTTAAAATGTCGTTCATCACCACGAGGACCATTTTACCGCGAGTGCCCCTTTTACATTTTTTTTCATTTTTTTGCCAAGTCATTTTTCCGTAAGATATTGCCAAATAGTGTCGTAAAACTTTTGCTTGTTTAGTGTTGGAAAGTGTGTCTAGATGATCTGGCTACCCATGCATGACTTTGTTTTTGTCAGATACGACGTAGTTATTGGTATATTGGGTATTTAACTGCGGTTACCAATTTCTGTTTTTTTTTCAATATTTGTAAAAATTACTACGTAGTAAGGAATTGCCGTATATTATTCTTTTTTTTTTCATGTTTATGTGTTAGAAAGTGTGCCTTGATGGTTGGGCTAACACGTGCATGTCTTTTTTTTTATCTGAGATGTCGTATATTAGAATGTCGGGCATTTTACCGCGAGTGTCCCTTTTTAATTTTTTTAAATTTTTTTGCCAAGTCATTTTTCCGTAAGATATTGCGAAATAGTGTCGTAAAACTTTTGCTTTTTTAATGTTGGAAAGTGTGTCTAGATGATCTGGCTACCCATGCGTGATTTTGTTTTTGTCAGATACGACGTAGTTATTGGTATATTGGGTATTTAACTGCGGTTGCCAATTTCCGTTTTTTTTTCAATATTTGTAAAAATTTACTACGTAGTAAGGAATTGCCGTATATTATTGATTTTTTTTTTATGTTTATGTGTTAGAAAGTGTGCCTTGATGGTTGGGCTAACACGTGCATGTCTTTTTTTTTTATCTGAGATGCCGTATATTAGAATGTTGGGCATTTTTCCGCGAGTGCCCCTTTTTATTTGTTTTGCATTTTTTGCTTAGTCATGTTACCGTAAGGAATTGGCAAGTAGTGTCGCAAAACTTATATTTTTAGTGTTGGAAAGTGTTTCTAGATGATCTGGCTACCCATGCCTATTTTTTTTTTAGCCAGATATGGCGTATATATAAGTATGTGTTCGATTTTCCTGTGATTGCCATTTTTTCGTTTTTTCCCATTTCTTTCAAAATTACTACGTACTAAGGAACTATCACAGAGTAATATTTCATTTATATGTTTATTTGTCGGAAAATATGCCTTGATGGTTTGCCTAGCACGTGGCTGAAATTTTTTTTTTCTGAAATGCCGTATATTAGAATGGCCATTTTTCCACGAGTGCCCCTTTTTATTTGTTTTGCATTTTTTAGCTTAGTCATGTTACCGTAAGGAATTGGCAAGTAGTGTCGCAAAACTTATATTTTTATAGTGTTGGAAAGTGTTTCTAGATGATCTGGCTACCCATGCCTATCTTTTTTTTTAGCCAGATATGGCGTATATATAGGTATGTGTTCGATTTTCCGGTGATTGCCATTTTTTCGTTTTTTCCCAATTCTTTCAAAATTACTACGTACTAAGGAACTATCACAGAGTAATGATTCCTCTAGATGTTTATTTGTCGGAAAATTTTGTTTACTTTTTTTTTGATTGAATATCATCAAATTTTTTTAGCTAAAATATTGTTTTACATTTTTTTTTTCGATTTTATTTCCCTTCAAAAAAAATTTTTTGGGTCAGAATTTTAATTTTATAGTCGTAAAATAATCGACAATTATCCAGCAACCCACCATACAATTTTTATGCATATCCAATAATAATTAGATTAGTAAATAACACCTTGAAATTGACATACCCTTCCTACATTTCAAGTGGCAGATTAGGGAGTCTGAGTCAGTGTGGTTGGCGGCCATTTTGTGGACATATCCGAAGCGTAAGCTGCCCTATCTATATATAATCTTGTTCCCTATAGAATTTGTGATATTTTGATATATTTTTACCTGCATAAATATCATATTATATATTAAATATATGTATTTTTTTACGAAATTTCCAAGTACTCAAAAAATTACCTTTAGATATGGCCCCTGATATAAATGTAATTTACAAAATAATGAAGATTTTTTTACATATTTCTATTTTAGGATAACATATGTTTATTCCCTAAAAAAATTAGCCACTTCCTATTTCATTTGGGTACCCAAAAAAATTCATGAAATTTGGACAATTTTTTTTGGCCAAAAAAAGTTACCCTTTTTTTTCTCATTTCAGATCTTCACCTCCATGGGTCTGACTTCATCCAAAATACATCAAGATGTGTCCTAAACATTCAAGAATCAATTCCTAAAAGGATTTGTGTATATATGTATAAACTTTTTTTTATGAATTTTTATGTCAGGTCTTTTTTTTTTCTACTTAATTTTTTAAAATATTTATAATAAATAGTTTTTCTGCAGATGAGTAGTATTTATCTTTACAGTTGTTTTAAGCATTCATTGAAGTTTTTTTTGGCAAAAGAAAAAAGGAGGTTACTGCAAAAACTGATTTTTCAAGAATTTTTTTTGGCGTCGGGGTCGTTCGCGTCCGAGTATACCCTTAAAGGGGTGTCCGAGGACCGTACCTATCCAGGGTTAAAGAGCCTCAAATGCTAGAAGTAATTCACCTCAAAATCGAGGTAGGAAAGACCCTAATACTATAAATAAAGCACCTAAAAAGTAGAGGTCAAAGAGCATTTAGATAGAAGTAATGCACCTCAAAATCGAGGTCGAAAAGCTACTAATGCTATAAATAAGGAACCTAAAAAGAAAGGTTAAAAAGCCTTCAGTGCTAGAAGTAATTCACCTCAAAATCAAGGTAAAATAGACCCTAATGCTCGAAATAAGGTACCTAAAAAGAAAGGTCAAACAGCCTCTGATGCTAAAAGTAATGCACCTCAAAATCGGAGTCAAGAAGCCCCTAATTCTACAAATAAAGCACCTAAAAAGAAAGGTCAAAGAGCCTCTAATGCTAGAAGTAATATACCTCAAAGAAGCCACTAATGCTATAAATAAGGCACCTAAAAATAAATGTCAAAGAGCCTTTAATGCTAGACGTATTGCACCTCAAAATCGAGGTCGAAAAGCCCCTTATGCTATTAATAAGGCACCTGAAAACAAATTTCAAAGAGCCTTTAATGCTAGAAGTAATTCACCTCAAAATCGAGGTCGAAAAGCCTCTAATGCTATAAATAAAGCACCTTAAAAAGAAAAGTTGAAGAGCCTTTAATGCTAGAAGTAATTCACCTCAAAATCAAGGTAAAAAAGACCCTAATACTATAAATAAGGCGCCCAAAAACAAACTGCGTCTATGACAGTCAGAAGGGATTGTTTCTTTTACCTCTCCATAAGTTTTCACAAAAATCGAGTTTTATTAATTCCATGTTTTTGGTAAATTCTTGTATTCAAAGAAAGTCTATAATAACTTGTTAACTTATGCTGAGTGTAATTTGTCCCACTTTGTGTAAAAATATGTGAAAAATTTCAAAATTACAATGCGTGCATCCGAAAATAAGCTGCTGTCGTTGACTTCGGCGGACAGTGTTATTAAATTTAGACTTACCCTGATGATACTTTATAATATATTTATTCTTTCACATTGCTTATTGACAAATCTTATATCTGATGGGGAAATATAGGTTAATAAATAAGTTTCGATTCACATTACTTGGTAATTATTTGAGAACAATGAAGGTGTTCGGACAAAGAAACTTTCGACCAATCAGGTATCAGGAACCTTTCCGAGCTAAAAGGGCACCCCTGTGAGTCGATGCAAATATGCACCGCTAAAAAATAGACTATAGATGTGACATCACAAGTAAAATTTGCACCAAGAAAACAGTCCTCAAATCCAACCTGGATATCCATCTTCAATGGTTCAGCACCTCAAATGAAATTAGCCCTGTCTCGATTCAGCATGCTTAGCGCTACTTGGTGAATATTATAAAATCAGGGAGCAATGCAAGCAATTTCACTGATCTTAGAAGAGAAATAGTCCACTTTTCAAATCACTGAATAAACATCGCATCAGAATCTGCCCCCAACTAGTCAAGGTCTTGAACCTCATATATGTAGTGCTATCTTTAATGCTTTTGCTACAATCACACTGACCTCCCAGATTGTCCTGTACCATCCCGGAACTGATCTGGGGTGATCATGGGAGAAACTTTTATTGGCTCCATAACAGTCCTTGGCAGTTCAGGATGTCATTTTGCATGTCAAAAACATCCAGAGTGAACCAGGACGTCCAGGGTACAAGCCTAGTCCTGGACGATCTTGGGTGGTCCTGGGTGAGTCCATGACATCTCCATAGCAATGTCTGGATGGTCCTGGGTTGTCTGTAGCACTGCCTTGTATTTGCCATGGTATTCCAGGGCAGTAAAACGCATCTAAGTGTTTCAAGGATCAATGATTAAATAATGAATAGTAAATGATGAATTACAGCATAGAGAAATTTTAAATACTTAGCCTTTTTCCCTAAATTTGTTGGAAATTTAATATATAATGAGAAAAAAGATGAAGGAAATGCAAACATTTACAAATAAGATAAATATAATACAAAGAGCAGAATGAAATGGAAAGTAGTAGAAATTAAATGATGAATAAAGGAATAGTATGAAATAACAATAATATTAAAAAATATACTATATATCACAGTAACTGTCAAATGGAGATTATGCAACTGACACAACCACGCACACAGCATAGAAAAAACAAAACGCTATTCATTTGCTCCTTATAATAGTATTTTGTATTTTATTTTACTCCAATGCCTAGTATTATAATATAGTAACTAGTGATATTTATCAGTTTTTCTAACTGATAGGTATAAAATTTTTATTACAATTGTGTTTCTTACTCGAATATTTGTTATCATGAAATTTATAGTTTAATGTCCTTTTGTTTGTTTTATCTTTCACCTATGTTTTTTTTTTTTTACCTTTGATTTGACCTATGCTTTTGGTTTGACCTTTGATTTGACCTATGTTTTTTTTTTACCTTTTCTTTTGGGTTTTTATTGGTTACTTTAACTGTCTATGTTTCACTTTATTTATTTCATTGCTATTTCTACCAGTGATATTTAATAAGAAAAGAAATATTTTCAATTGCTTTTATACGATCCAGGTGGTCCAGGGCTCTGTCGTAGCTGTGTTGTAGCGGTGCCGTAGCTGTGTCAAGATGGTCCGGGACATTTCGGGGGCTCAGTCATGATAGTCTGTGGCATTGCCGGGGCATTACTGTGGTAGACTGCGGTGATCCGGGGAAACGAAATGAGATTCTTCATAGATCCAATTGGTCCTGGGCAATCCAGGGTGACGCCAGGTTAGTCCTTGGGGATGCTGTGGTGGAGCCATAGATAGTCCGAGGATCGACCGGACTACCCTAGTTCATTGTCCGTGGTAGTTCGGGATAATCCTTGATAACCCTGAATAATCCGTAGTATTACTGGCTGTGGTATGACTGTAGCATTACATTAAGATGCATCTTCTAGATAAATTCAACGGTGCTCCATTGACAGAACTCAATCCAGAAAAATTTGTATTTACTTTTGAGTATGAGCATCTTTAACCATCATCATCATGGAATACTCTCGATGCACATTGAACATTGGTTTGTCATCTAAGCAAATGCACGTGAGTAACCTGCTCTTTTCGAGCAACCCTAGTGAATGTGATGATC
Organism: Palaemon carinicauda; assembly: GCF_036898095.1. NCBI lineage: Eukaryota > Metazoa > Arthropoda > Malacostraca > Decapoda > Palaemonidae > Palaemon > Palaemon carinicauda. The sequence continues at coordinate 81,770,969 of NC_090731.1, forward strand.
TGTAGGCTACTTATCAGAAGTCGAATGGGTGTAAAAAACCCATATGTCCAAAATAATGAAAAGGTTTATGTAATCAAAACACCTTTAATTAATCAATCAATATATTAAACATTCTTTTCACTCTCTTTGGCAGGGAGTTAATGGATGGTATGCATGTTCACCCAATAAAACTATCGATTTTATGGTAATTTTAGAAATAAATTGCATATTTATGAAGTCATATTAAATTGAATAAAAAAAAACAAATGTAATATTTGTAATCCTTGACCTCCCAAATATGATTAGACACCTTATTTGTTAAAATTGGATGGGAATTGGTACAACTGTCAATGAAATAAGATTTTTTAAGATTCACTTCGTGGAGGTCAATTCCAAACTTCGCGAGGAGGTATGCAGAAAAGCGTTTAAGGGTTTGAGGTTGCCACTCAAACTTTTTAGAAGGTCTTGATATGCACAACTATAACAACATAGATTACTTCGTATATTTGAGATGGACATGAACTCTCCCCTAGACCAGAGCCTACAGTAGACTATTCCCCGAATTCTGCTATTGGTTTGGAACGTTCCCAGAGACAGGACTAGAACTCAAGAAGTTGAAACTTAGTGCAAATTCGCTTTCCGTTCAGCAAGATAGTTTATATGTTAAATATCTGTTTGATATTGATATTCATTTTAACACACAAATACGTATATATATACATACATACATATATATATATATATATATATATATATACTTATATATATATATATATATATATATGTATGTATATATATATACATATATTCTGTATATATACACTGTCATATGTATATACAGTATATATATATATATATATATATATGTGTGTGTGTGTATATATATCCTATATATATATATATATATATCCTATATATATATATATATATATATATAACATGAGAGTAGATTATTTTATTCACGTATTTCATTTGTGAATTTAAGAGATGTATAGCCAGCTATTGAGGTAGGTTCCACTCATGTAGGATTAAGTATTTTTATGTAAATTACATAAGACTGTCATCATTTATTTAGTTGTATTTTCATTCAGTTCCTTATATGTAAATTTACATTATCTTAAAGAATTAAATGTTTATATCACATAGTTTTGTTACGAAGTCTTATGTAAACCTTTTAAAAGGTAAGCTGTATGACACACACGAGGGATTGCATCATATTTCCCCGTGGATGGAAGAGGCATGAAGGTTTTCGACTAAACTTATTCTTTTTTTAATGTTACGAGAGGAGGTGGGCAGAGTTAGCTAAGAGTGTTACCATCATCAGGCAACAATAGAACCATACTTCCAAGGGCCAGTTTTCAGCAACGTTGGTAACGCTGATGACTGTTTCGAGAGTACCTTGTTGAATCAACTGAACGTTTCCAGAGTGACTGAGGATGACATATAAGGGCCTACCATTGCATAGGAGATAGAGATCCAGCCTGACATTCCACAAGATCTGTGCTTCCGACAGTCCTCTTACCAACATCTATCCAGCCACTAAGTGTTTTCTATCAAACGTATTGAGCACTTTCAAATATTGGTAATATTTTGTGGTATAATTTGGAAGAAGTGAAGTGTATTTATATAAGTACATTTTATTTTGTATTTTTTTTTGTGACTGGCCCTGTGTGATTTGGTTAAATAGTGAAGTGCATTTATTTTTCATTAACCATTCTGTAACCTTGTGTGAGCCCAAAGGTCGTAAGAGTAACAGATAGGTAGATGTAAGTGGAATTCTTGTTTATTTTTTCCATAGTGTTAAAGTGTCTTTTTTTCATTAATTGTCAAAAATATACATTTCCATAGATTAGTCTCTACTGAAACAAATTATTGCTGTGTAAAATTCTTGAAGTGTCATTTTGTGGTAAGTCTAAGGTCTAGTTCATATTTAAACTTTGAGTGATTTTTTTTTTGGTATTACTGTTGAATTGTAATTTTTTTTATAGATAATATACACACACACACACATATATATATATATATATATATATATATATATATATACATATATATATATATATATATATATATATATATATATATATATATGTATACATACATATATATATATATATATATATATATATATATATATATATATATATATATATATATATATATATATATATATATGTATATATATATATATATTTGTAAAGCGTGTATTATTCCAATCACTAATAATTAATCTAGTGTCTTGCTCGTATCCCTGACTTAGAACCAAAGTAAGAGGTTGGTTTTAGAATAGATTCTGTTAAAAGTAAAGTACTCACCCAGTTTTGTTTTAAGTGTAAAGTAGAGAGACCTTTAGATATTCAGCACTCATATTTATTAGCGTCTGGTAGTTTTGTATTACTCTCAAAGCTTAGAGGAATTCTCATGTGTATCAGATTTTGTAATTGAAGCAGGTGAGTTTGGAGCTTCGGAGATTACGTAATTCACTAGTCGTAATATATATTTTCTGGTGCCCAGACCCTGGGATCGAGTGAGTCTGTTTTGAATATTAGCGATTGTAGGGCCGTGTTTTTTATTCAAGGTTTGACTAGTTTAATGTTGATAGGATTCTGTGTATTCTTAGGATATATATTTTTTTGGAGAGGTATAAATTTTTTGTACGGTACAAGATGGCTCAGTTGAACGTACAAGAGTTTTTGGAAAACCCAATTGTCCAGAAATTGTTGGAAGCTAATGTAACTAAACCTCAGTGGCTTGCTATTTTGATGGTATGTGGTGTCCATGCAACTAGTGGAATGACTAAAGCCCAAATTTAGTGTCTAGCCTTAGAAGCATTGAGAAACTCAGGAAAATTTCCAGAAGGAGATATTGCAGCAGCTCACGACCTTTTGGAGAAGGCTGAAGCAGAATTTGTAGTGAAGCATGTACCAGATGACCCAAAAACTGAAGGAATGAAATCAGAAATGATTGTAGAGGCTAAGATTAGACGAATGGCAGCTGAAGAGAATTTCATTATATGGAAGATGATGGCAAAACGGGAAGAAAGAGAGAGAGAAGAAGCAAGAGAAATTGCAAGATATGCAAGGGAAATGGAAGAAAGAGAGAGAGAGTTGGCAAGAGAAATTGCAAGATGCAAAGAAAGAGTGAGAAAAGGCAAAAGAAATTGCAAGACAAGGGAACTGGAACTGAGGAATGCTCATACAAGGTTATCGTCAGCTCAGACAGATGTGACCCCCCCTCTATGCGCAATCCCGTGTTTGATGTGGCGAACACACAGATGTTGATGCCGAAATTCAGTGAAGAAGCTCCCAACGAGTTCTTCAATCATTTTGAAATGGTCGCGTCGACAATGGAAGGGCCAGAAGGTAAATGGCCTGTGTTATTGCAGTATATCTATTGGAAAAGAACACAGTGCGTATCTTGCCTTGTCTCTGGACCAGAGGAAGGAGTATCAAGAAATTAAAAGGAACGTGCTGCAAGTGTATCAGATAACCCCTGAATGCTATAATGAAAGTTTTTGAAATTCGCGGAAGGACGACAAAATGATTTTCCTGGATTACGCTTATAAGGTACGACAATGTTTTAAGAGATGGATAGAGGCTGCCAAAGTGAGCGAGATGGCTCATTTAAAAGAACTGATAGTGCTGGAACAATATTTACGATGAATTCCTGAACACATTTGAAGGTACTTGAGAGAGAGAAAGAGGTGAAGAAATTTGATAAATTCACTTCGCTGAGTGAAAATTATAATATTATCAGTCGTAAATACCACTCGGGGTATGAAGTTTCAACCGTCATTCCGACCAAGTGTCAAGTAATCACTGAACCATGGAAACCATTTCAGTAATAACAGTGGGAACAAGTTCAATAGCTACAGCTGAAGTACCACTAGTACTATTCCACAGCAGAATGTCATAGTACTTCAACAACCATCGTCGAATCGTCTTCCTTCAGCTTTTGTGAAAACCGTACAGAAGATTAATATTGTCTGATACAAGTGTGACAAAAAAAGGCCATATCAGTAAGGATTGTTGGTCAAACCCACCAAAAGCAGTTGCCCAAGTGGTTAAGGGAAAGGTTAACAAGGAAAATCAACCAGCTAACGTTTACACGATGAACAGAACAACCCCAAACAGCGTGGATGCCTTTTAACCACATATTTATGAAAGTATGTTAGCCGCTCTAGATGGGAGCGAGCTGATCCCGGTCAAGATATTGCGCGACATGGGATGTAATCACAGTGCGGTAATGCGAGGCATAAACCTGATGGTGGAACAGTCTCTCACAGGAGATTCTGTCATTTTGAAGGGAATAGGAAGTGAGAAAGTTACCCCTATTTGCCTTTCAAAACTGTCATGCTAGTTGATGACAAATCATTTTGATTTTGCTGTAAAGGATTCATTGGCTGTCAAAGGAGTAAAAGTCCTACTGGTAAATGAGGTTGGTAGAGCTCCATGTGTGCCTTGTCCAATTGCAACGGAGAAACCACTGAAATATAGGCCTATGTCTGAACTCGAGAAGGACTATCCGTATCTGTTTCCTAGTTGTGTAACAACTAGGAGTATGACGAAGAAAGTGGCTGCAGAAGAAGACAGAGAAACCGAAGGAACGATGAACTTGGAAGATTTATTTACGGAAGAAGAGGTTTCCTATGATAGTACGCAAGAGGAGAGCTCCCGAGAGAGCCCAAAAAAAGGGAACGACAAACGAATGAACAGAAAGACAAGGAAGCAATGGACTTAAAAGAAATAGAAAACTCAGCATTAGAAGTAGGACAAGTGAATCGGAAAAGTCTGATAGGATTGCAATAGAAGGATGCAACGTTAACGGAATTATTGTACCATATAGTGGATGAGACGGGGGCTCAGCAGTCTCCCACCTGTTATTATCTAAAAGATGGATTGCTTATGAGGAAGCATAGACACACTGATATCACTGCAAATGCCGAATGGGGCATATACTGTCAGATATTGATTCTCGTACTGCTGAGACGACAGGTGACCGCCATAGCACATAAGACGGGACATATGGGATTAAGAAAGATGATGGAGAAGATTATGAGACATTTCTTTTCTGGCCTGGCATGCATAAGGACGTGAGCCAGTTTTGCTGTGCATGTTACGTTTGTCAGATAGCTGAAAAGGCTAACGAGTACATCAAGAAGGCTCCTTTACACCTGATTGAAGCACGAGGAGAACCCTTCAACAAGGTGATGATCAAGATTGTGGGGCCATTACCGAGAACAAAGAAAGGCCACGAATATATGTTAACTTTGATTTATCAAGTGACAAGATATCCAAAAGCCATACCCATCAGGAATATCAGTCCAAAGTAATCGCCGAGAAGTTACTAGATTTTTTTACCAAGTTTGGCATTCCAGAAATCATTCAATGACCGAGGAACAAATTTCACGTCAAAATTGTTTCAGGGCATGATGAAACTCTTGGATGTAAGACAACAACTGTCTACTGCCTATCACCCAGAGACCCAGGGTGCAATAGAGGGATTGCATCAAACCCTAAAGAGTATGTTAACAAAGTACTGCAACAAAGCAGGAAATGAATGGGACATCGGACTACCTCTTATATTTGAGGTACGCAATGCTTGCCAAGAAAGCATGGGATGTAGCCCGAATAAAATGGTGTTTGGACGAGAAGTAAGAGAATCGATTAAAATGTTAGCAGAAAAATAGAAAGATCGAAACAAAATGGATGGAGAATATGTAAAGAACTTGGGGAAAAGGTTCGGCAGGTTCGGCGAGATAAGAAAATTTTCCCTCGAAAACCTGAAAACAAGCCAAGGAAAAATAAAGAAAAGGTTTGATATGAAATGTAAGAATAGGCAGTTTGCGGTAGGACAACAGGTGTTGGTTTTCTACCGATAAGGAAATTCCCACTCACCAACAGGTTCCAAGGACCATTCCAGATTTTGGAGAAGATCAGTGACCAGACCTATGTTATCAAAACACTAGGAAGAAGGAAAAGTCAAAGGAAGGTACATGTTAACTTATTGAAACAATGCCTAAGCGAAAACGAGACCAAGCTTCACAGGTATGTATGCCGCAATCCATTCCATCCACAGAAGACCATGACGATATGAGGTAGGGTCTGTAAGCAAAGTGAATAATTCTTCCATCATTAGGAACTTAGAAGAGAAATTAAGTCATTTGGACAAGGAGCAGCAAAAGGAATTAAGCTGATTGATTAAAAGTTTCCCTGAAATTGTCCCAGACATCCCACAACAAACCAACTTGACAAGGCATGTGATATACCATAAGACCACGGAAAGGCCATTCAAACAACGCGCCTATCGACTGTCACCATATAACTGAGAGGTCGTGAGAAAAGAAGTGGACTATTTGTTGCAAAATAAATTAGCTGAACAAAGCTCTAGCCCTTACAGTTCTCCATGCTTGCTCGTGAAAAAAAAACCGACAGATCCTTCAGGATGTGTGTGGACTATCGAAAGTGGAATTCAATCAGTGTAGCCGACAATTATCTATTGCCACTCATAGACCAACTACTCGACAACTTTGGACAAGCGAGGTTCGTCTCTAAGATCGACTTGTTAAAAAGCTATTATCAGATTTCTTTGGACGACAAAGCAAAATTATTATTAGCTTTCATAACCCCGTTTGGGTTATATCAATGCACAGTCATGCCATTTGGTCTAATGAACGCACCCGCAACCTTCTAGGATCGATTGAAGGAGTAGGGGTATATCTTGACGATATTGTAATATATTCATCCACCTGGGAAGAACATCTAATCCTGGAGAAGGTATTTCAAAAGTTGTGAATAGCACATCTGACGATTAACCTGGAGAAGAGCGAATTTGTAAAGGCATCAGTTCGGTACTTAGGATTTGAAGTCGGAAGAGGGGAAATTTCCCCGGTACCCGCTAACATTGAAGGAATAAGGAAAGCTTCAACCCCCCCCCCCCAATGAGGAAGCAATACAACAATTTTCTAGAAGTGGCAGAATTCTACAGATGGTTTTGCCCGAATTTTTCGACTGTAGTCGCTCCCTTGACAGACTTGACTAGCCCCAAGAAAAAGTTTGTATAGACCAGCGAGTGCCAAGAATCCTTTGACAAGATGAAGGCCATATCAACATCGAAACCGATACTGTAAGCACCGGATTTCAACAAAAATTCCTTATCTAAGTGGATGCCTCAGACAGCGGGATTGTGGCTCTCCTATTGCAAGAAGGTAAGGAAGGAATTCTTCTCCCCATCTGTTTTACGACGTCGAAGCTGAAAAAGCATCAATGGGTCTATTCGACAGTTGAAAAGAAACTGCTAACGCTAATCACAGCGATAAGGAAGTTTGAAGTTTATGCAAATAGACCATACAATGAAGAAATTACAGTTTCCTCAGGTCACAATCCTTTAACTTTTGTTAATAAAAGTAATGTAAAAAATTGCCATTTATTCCCCTTGAATAAAATTTCCTAGTTTTTATGAGTACTTGTTTTGAGGGGTATTACCCAATTTCTATGAAAATGCATTGATATATGATTATTTGCTCCACAGAAGTAGTTTTATTACATTAACTAGATTTATGAGTTGGTATAAATTAGTACATTGATATTCAAAATAATAAACAACTTTTCTTGCAAATTTTATCCATCTATATAAAATTAGATGACGTATCATTACAGTGTTGTCAAACTTCTTCCTGTGGAGACTATATATATTATTTTCTTATTGTAAGGGCACTTGCCAGTAATTTAAGCTTGCCTTCTGGACGAAACCCTTTTTTTTGTGTATGTTGGGTTACGATTAGAGCACTTGATGTTCATTTTTAAATTGATGTTTTGTTATGTAACCCTGTAATTTTGTTGATCTGACAACTGTATTATGCCATATACTCCTCCTGAGTTTTCTTCCAGAGTGGAACGGTGAAGCTAGGCCTCTTTGAGCCGTTAACTCCACGAAGGCAATAGAAGAAGTTCTTGTAAGAATCCAGCCCCATCACCTCGTGAATTGTCGTCGCTATTGCAGTAACTTTTTCATAAGGATATTTTGGAATTGAATTTTGCTGTTTAAGTTTTTTTCTATCTAAGTAACGTAACGTTTTGTTAATTTTTGCAGTAATGTGTTAACTTTCTTGCTTTTAACGTAACTTGTATGATTGTTGTGTTCGTTAAATGTTAATTATATGTTTTAAACTCTTAATTGTGTCTTTGCAAACCCGTGTGGCATCACCCAAAAAGAATTGGTGAAGGAAATATAGTTGATTATTTCTTAACTGCACTCTTGTTGAATAAAAAATGCAATGTTTCTTGACTTCATGGTGAATTTAAGTAAGTTAGTAAACTCCTCAGCCCTGTAACTTGGTCTCATTCAAAGCTAGTGCAGGAGGTCTTAAGGTTAAATGAAGTCATTCCGAATGTGGCCCTAAAAATTGTTTTAGTTTCACCAAAAGTAAGAACAATAGTCAAAGGTTAACTAGATGGTCGTTATATTTGCAACCATATTTATATTAATGTAAAGCATAAATCCGGTAAAGAGAACATGGTTTGCTGATTATTTATCTTGGGCTGAATTGATGGATTCACGCCCAGAATAAATAATCTTTTTGGGGGGAGCTATCTTACGAAGCTCGTCTAACATAAGAGTAAGTTATTTTATTCACATATTTCATTTGTGTATTTAAGAGATACATAGCCATCTATTAAGGTGGGTTCCACTCGTGTAGGATTAAGTATGTATGTAAATTACATAAGACTGTCGTCATTCATTTAGTTGTATTTTCATTCAGTTCCATATATGTAAATTTACGGTATTTTAAGTAATAAAATTTTTATTTCACATAGTTTTGTTACAAAGTCTTATGTAAACTTGTTAAAAGATATGCTGTATGACACACACGAGGGATTGCATCATGTTTCCACATGGTGAGAAGAGGCATGAAGTTTTTCGACTAAATTTATTCTTTTTTTTTCAATGTTACGAGAGGAGGTAGACGGAGTTAGTTAAGAGTGTTACCATCATCAGGCAACGATAGAACCATACTTCTAATTGCCAGTTTACAGCAACGTCGGCAACTCTGACGAATGCTATGCTTGAATCAACTGGAAGTTTCCAGAGTGACTTAGGATAATATATAAGGGCCTGCCTTTGCATAGGAGATAGAGATCCAGCCTGACATACCACAAGATCTGTGCTTCCGACAGTCCTCTCACCAACATCTATCCAGCCACTAAGTGTTTTCTCTCAAACATATATAGCACTTTCAAACATTGGTAATCATTTTGTGGTTTAATTTGGAAAAAGTGAAGTGTATTTATGTAAGTACATTTTACACTGTAATTTTTTTGTGACTGGACCTGTGTAATTAGGTTAAAAAGTGAAGTTCATTTAATTTTGCTTAACCATACTGTAACCTTGTGTGAACCCAAATGTCGTAAGATTAACAGATATATATATATATATATATATATATATATATATATATATATATATATATATATATATATATATATATGTAAGTGTAATTCTCTTTTATTTTTTTTAATGTTAAAGTGCCTTTTTTCATTAATTGTCAAAAATTAAATATTTTCATAAATTAATCTCCAGTGAAAAAAGTGATTATATTGTAAAATTCTTGAAGTGTCATTTTGTCATAAGTCTAAGGTCTAGTTCAGATTTAAATTTTGAGTGATTTATTTTGGTATTACTGTTGAATTATTATTTTCTTATAGAATATACTGTATATATATATATATATATATATATATATATATATATATATATATATATATATATATATATATATATATATATATATGTATATATATATATATATGTATATATATATATATATATATATATATATATATATATATATATATATATATATATATATATATATATATATATATATATATATTTGTAAAGTGTGTATTATTTCAATCACCAATAATTAATGCGGTGTCTTACTCGTATCCCTGACTTAGAACCGAAGTAAAAGGTTGGTTTTAGAATAGATTCTGTTAAAAGTAAAGTAATCACCCAGTTTTGTTTTGGCAAAGTAAAGAGACCTCTAAATATTCAGTATTCATATATATTAACGTCTGGTAGTTGCGTATTGTTCTTAGAGCTCGGAGGTATTCTCGTGTTTATCAGATTATGTAATATAAAGCAGGTGAGTTTGAAGCTTGGGAGATTACGTAATTCATCAGTTGATATATATATATATATATATATATATATATATATATATATACACACTGTATATATATCTATATATATATATATATATATATATATATATATATATATATATATATATATATATATATATACAGTGTATATATATATATATAGATATATATATATATATATACACTGTATATATATATATATATATATATATATATATATATATATATATATATATATATATATATATATATATATATATACCCTACCAGCATTAACTTATGGATTAGAAACTTGGAGCCTTACTAAAGCCTTAAAACTTAATTAGTTACAACACAAAGAGCAATGGAAAGAAAATTAATGTGAATAACACTGAGATAGAAAAAGAACAACATGGACACAAGAGCAAACTAAAGTAGAGGATAATCTGATAACATGCAAGAAAAAGAAGTGGATATGAACAAAAACTGGTCTTGATATAATGAAATGTCCATTATTATACAACAAACGGCCTTATGTAGTTAAAATTGGTACGCCACCTTTTTTATCATTATTCTGGTATGCTGACTGTGAAAAAAGTGTCTGACAAGCTTTCACATATCCTCCATATTCAAAATGGCCTTTATAAAATTAAGTAGATGAATTAGTTCTAATTTCACAAATGAAATACTAGACGGAAATTCCGTCATATATATTCCTTCAAACATAGAATAATAGCTTCTGAAGTAGAAAAGGTATACTTAATAATTCAAGTGATTTTTATTACATATTCAGAGCGTTCATTTCTTTTATGCAATGGACAAGAATAGATTTTTTTACCGTTATATCTGTGGACATACGATTATTCTACCGTTTTATCTTTAGATGTGATATTTGATCAGTATAAGGTAAAACAATAGATCAGAAAAGATTTTGGGCACAACAGCTATGTTCCTTTTCCAGCAAATTGGTCAAGCTTTATATCCCATCCACAAAACAAGAAGGTCATCAATGCGTAAATTACTCACTGAAGTAAAAGATCTCCTAAAGGAAAATTGGACAGAGAGATGGTCTGAAGTCTGAACACAGATTTTCTGAAGTGGAACCATATCATGCACAAGAGTGTCTGAGGATAAAGGAAAGGGTGGTGATGACGTAGTTAGAATCACGAAGGAAGAATCAGTTCTTCACAGATGGTGCCTTACATTCAATCTCATTGAGAAGATTTTGGAGAAAAACAAAAACAAAGGCACTATTTGGAACTAAGAGTAAAGTAAATTTAATTCAAAGTGAAGCACAGATTGGTCGAAGGAACCGTGACATTGGGGAAGGTCAGTATTCTTCAAGAACTAGGTGTATTCAGTCTTAAAAATAAATCCAAGGTTCAGCAGAACGTGACTACAAGAGACCAGGCTTCACTTCAAATTACAATCTTTGTTGAATGCTGAACATCTAGGTAGACTGAGAGTCCAATCATACTCATTTGTTAATGAGAGGTTTTTAGCTTCAGAAGGACAAACCAAACTGTTTTCATTGTCCCCTTAAGAAATCAGATCAAAAGACCTTTGCTGACTTATATTGGGCTGACTCAAATAAAGCAATAGCCGGAAAGTTAAGCATAATCAAAACTGATAGAAAAAATTTTCAGCAGCTAATTACAGCTTATCACATTTTCAGAAATGTGGACCTGGCAAATATATTACAGTATGAGCAAACAATGCTTCTAATTGGAACAAATCACAATTATAAGAAATATTAGGTAAATATGTCAAATGCCCATCTACAATGCATTTTTAGCCACTAATTCAGCAATTATCATTGATGAGCAAGTTGAGCGATAGCCTTAGGGGAACCATCTGGAGTCAAAACTTTTGGTGACCTGGCAGATCTATTTGTTAGATCTATTCTTCAATCAAGCAAGGATTTTGCAAGGATAGATAGTATATTTGATCAGTATAGGAAATATTCAATCAAATACCAGGCATGATTTATGCATAGAAAAATTATTACAGATCAGAAAGGATTTTGAGAGAAACAGAAATGTCCCTCTTCCTGCTAATTGGCCTAGCTTTATGTCCCATCCAGAAAACAAGAAGGAATTGGCTAGATCCCAGGGTGATGAACTCATTAATGAAGCATCTACTGATAAATCTGTTGTGGTTTCTGGAGCCTTACACGACCCTACTCAAGTCAAATCATCAAACACAAGCATAGACACATCTGTTCTTTCAGCTGACCATGAAGAGGCAGACACTCGAATTGTCCTCCATTGTAAGATTATATATCTACCTATCTATTTACCAAGGCACTTCATCCCAGTTTTTGAAAGTAGCCGACATAAAAAAAGAACAAAAGGGGACTTCTCTTCGCTCCTCCCATCCTGACGAGGGATTCAGTCGAGTTTGGTTGGTACTGCAAGGGTGCCACAGCCCACCCTCCCTCGTTATCCACCGCAAATGGAAAACATTGTTGTAGTTCCACACGACACATATGGTAAAAATTATGAATTGACAGTGAGGATTTAAACCAAAGACAAAGAAAACTACTGAGTTTAATAAGTGAAATTATAAATGTTGAACTGCCGTTTCTCGTCTTGAGAGGAAATCACCCGAAAAGCTGTCTTCGGATGTATGCACCACTTCCTCTCCACAGTAACTCATCTACCATATGTAAAGGATCTAAAATGATAATAAAAAAGGATATACACCTCTTGAAAATAATCAATTCAACGTAAGAAATTAATCGACAAATTTAACGTGAAGGGAATGAAATTCAGCAAGCTAGCTTCGTGAAAACGTAAATTTCGTAAATGAACACTCGTTACTAAATAAGAAAAACAATATATAAATTACGTTCGTAGTTAATCTTAGTCAAAATGAAACTCTATTGGTTTACAAACCAAACACAAGTATAATGGTAATTACAATGCTAAAATCCTTTACTTTAATTTTTTCGACGTGTTGGCGACCATAATTTAAACTATAACAAGCGTAAATTATATCTAAGAAACAGACCAATCCTATTGAGCCTGCATAAGGTCTCTCAACTGACTTACGTTTCTTTAGATCCTGGACTTTCGTGGATAGATGATAAATCCAGTTGCTCGTGTTGCCTCTCTCCGAACATGAATTCCTATCGCTCGGCCTAGGTGGAGTTTATCGCTCCATGACTCTTGAAAACTTCAGGGTAAAAATTTGTCAGAAAATCTCCTTTCCGGACTGCTTTCTGTGTTGGTCTCTGACTCTACCCCGCTGGGAATCTGTCTTACTGGAATCTGCTCCTCCCTGGATTCTGGACCGCTGAATATAAATACTCAAAAGGGAGAGTAAGTGGATATTTAATTGTCAAACAGTCAGTTTAAAGAACTATTCAGGCTCAATAGTAAACAAAGTCGCAAATTATCCTATAACCATAAAACAAATTACTATTCAACAAATGCCCATAGGCAACTACCACCAAAGTAAACAAAAGACACAATGTACTTTTCAGTACAAACAGAAATATACGAAAAGCATAAAGATATTTCTTTACACTCCACACCAAGGGTTCTACATTTAATTTTTTGTTAAATGTAGAACTCTGGAATAACTAGAAAAATTTCAGCCTTTTCTTTTACAACACATATGTACTTCTTCTGGTTGCACATTATTCAACAGCCCCTGCTACAAATCTTTGGATAAAAGCAGGTACATTCAAGGATCAGAAATATACACTAATCCATGAAGTAATAACACATCTTCAGCTGCAACACCCGTGTATACAACTCAAGATTCTGCTTCCCTTCATGCCCTGATGGGACGTGATATCACATCATATTTGAGTGGACATGGCAAGTTAACTATTTGGAAAACATAATATGTACAACACAGTGATCTTCTCACAACCTTAGGACAAGACCCATTGACGGAGGAAGCCAGAAATGTTGCAGAAGCCTTCCTGTGTCATGTGTATCAAGTAGACATGAATACATGCAACGAGGTCAGTGTTTCACTCTTAGTTTCTGGATAACATTTTCTTATTCTATGATTTATTGATGATAATTGTTGTGTACTTTTCTCAATCTTCGTTGACAATATCATATGTTTCATATTACTTCAGATGCGTTAATGCCCTTCCTCCAACAACTGATGCAGCAAAACTTAATACAGCCAGAGCCCAATTACAAGCAGAAATTTGACGCCGAGCAGACTGAAGTGTTCCAATAAAGCCAAACCCGGGAGATACTGGATGGATGAAAACAAACACTGGCCCTAAACCCCGCTTTACAATTCTTGGAATTGTAACTCAACAGAGAATGACGTTTACAACGTGTTAATGCTCTGTGCGTGGGTGTTACACAGCTCGGGCTCATTGTAAATGTAGGACTGGAGATATGATTTGCACTACTCTATGCAAATGTCAAACTAGTCTTGCTTGTCTTAACAAGCAGTACAGTGAGAAAAGCTTTAATATATATATATATATATATATATATATATATATATATATATATATATATATATATATATATATATATATATATATATATATATATCTAGTTTTCAAATAACAATGTATCTTTTGTATATCAGAATTAGAGTACTAATCCCCTTCATGTTAAAACTTTTTTTTATGAAAACTTGCATATTTTTTCTACAAATTTGAAATTATACTATTAAACAATATTTTGAAGATATCACTTTACCTAGTATCATAAGAGCAACAAGCCCATGAATATGTGGTGTTATTTGGTTTAACGGTTAAATTGTTCAACAGGTTAAACAAACACAAACAGACATTTCATACTTCGATTATTGTTGCTCTATTTAACAAATGCAGATGATTTAGATGGATATCATTAGACTATATTGATTTAAATGCGGATATATGCGTATAAAGCGTGATTTAGATTTAAAGTGTTGACAGCCATTTTGAATCTGTATATTAACAGTGAATATCAAAATTAAATTTTCAAAGTGACAGACATTTCTTTCGGGTTCACCGTTTTTTTTTTTTTTAAATAAAAATTACTTTACAATATTTGTAGAAAGTGCGCTAGTCTAGCAGTACATATTATGAGGATGTCAGATATTAGATGGACAAGACAAATATATAACAGAATGCGTTCCTAAAGATTGTAAACGAAGCAAGGGAAGGAAGTTAAGAAAATTTGCGTGTAGGTGTAAAGTAGAAATACCAGAAACAGACACATGTGGAAGGATATGTCTGAGCCTCTTTGTCCTGCAGTGGACCAGTAACAAATGATGATGACAATTATGACACACACACGTGTGTGTGCGTGTATATATATATATATATATATATATATATATATATATATATATATATATATATATATATATATATATATATATATATATATATATATGAGTCTTTTGTTTACTTCTCACTTGTCCATTTATTTTCTGGCTGGACAGCTTTTCCTGTTGGGACCCTTGTGCTTGTAGCAGTATACTATTCCAACTATGATTGCAGATGAATTAGTATTAATAATGATGAAAAAACGGGAGTTCACTGTTTTTTAACAAAATTCAAGGCGAAACCTCCCATGCCATTCCATTCGTTATAGTACTAAAATTAGAATGCTAAAGCATCTCAGATAATGAGAAGTTGATATCGAAGGAGATAATGCGAATCTAAAGGAGTTTTTATTATATCTAGTTTAGCACCCTATGTTCAAAGGGGAAAGAAAGAAAGAAAGATACCTCCACAACTCAGATTAGCGCCTATGGATGACTTACATCTTGCCAAACGTACGATGAATCTGTTGCTATGTCTGTTTTGAATAAGTCGAGATATTTGAAAAAAAGTATCCATGTGGGATTGAAAGAAAGGTAGTATGGGAGGTACACTATGAAAGAAATGATAACTAGTTCCTGATAAATATACTAACTGCAGTACGACAGTTTTTCCAAACGCTTCGCGGCAGTAATGCCCCAAAGCAACTTTTCCATTCAGTGTATTGTAGTCACAGAGTGAAGAAGTGTTAAAGTCTCCTTTCCTTTTGAAATCGAGTGAATATTTCATTCGTATCATTGGTGGGCTCGTTTTTATTGGTAAAGTGTATTGAATCAAGTCACCAGTGTATCAGTGAGTTTTAAAGTGCATTCATTGTTTGTGACCTACTGAAAGGAAAGTTTTCAAGAAAGTGACACAGACGTAAATTCTCTATTCAACTTTTAAGGTTAGTATTTGTCTTTTCTGTTTCCCCACAGACTTTTCACTTATGTTTGGTTTCGCTGCTTTACCAATATTGTGTTATGATAACTCTTATGTTGTTAATGAATCATTGTCTAAAATATACATATTTTCTTTAATATGAAATCTCTCTTCTCTCTCATACACCCACATATATATATATATATATATATATATATATATATATATATATATATATATATATATATATATATATATATATATATATATATAAATGGCCCATTCATTAAAGAAATTTGTGGCTATGTTACTAATTATATCGTTATATTTGAGTATACTTTTAAGCATCCGTAAGCTAAATGAATCTTGGCTACCGTTGGATGTTTTGGCATATCATTTTGTAGTAGTTTCGATCTCCGCCAGTTTTATTTGAAGATAAACAATTTCATTCTCCCTTTCTTTATGCGTAATGTTTTGAGAACAAGTATTCTTCTTATGTTGTGAACAAAAACAAAATAAAAGTAGTCGACGTGAATGCATTCCATCATATTATTATTATAGAAAACGGGAGAGGCTGGGGCGAGCCTTCCCTTCCCTTCTCTGGTGAAACCATTCAGAAAGTTTTTGTTGGGTTTTGCACTGTAGGATACCTCTGTACACGCACACCTGGTTCCACTAAATACTTTCCGAATAAAAATACCTCATCTTTATTTGTCTAATTGGAATACATGGGCAAAATTAATAGATCATAAATGATCTATTGACAAATTGTTGGTCAAGAAGGACGTCTCAAGACAAGTTTTGTAAATGAAGGACATCTTACTCGGAGAAGGCTAGAAATACTGATTGGCAAGTCGTGGTCTTTGGTAGCTTTTGGTAGGAATCAAATTTAAAACCGTGTTCAAACAGAAGACACAGGTTTCCCAGTGCCAGTAATATGTCTTTGAGAAACACCAGTGCATCCGCAATTCTGATTTCTAACTATTTTTTTTTTTCCTGGCTCTGGTAAGAAATGTACTCGGTTGTGCAATTACATTTTGGTTTAGATAAAACCTTCATGGAAATGTCTTAGAAGTTATTTTGACAACAAATGAAATGTTTTTGGAAGAGGAAAATTTGCATTTAACATTTGTTTAGAATTTTGGTCGATCGGTATCTGTTAAAGTCAATTCTAGTGACATTAACGTGCTATGTGTCCTCTTCGGCCAATCAGACATAAGAAGGACCATTGGCTTAGTAGGTTCTCCATTTAAAGAAAAAGAAAAAAAAAAATACCCACGAACATTCCTCTTCGCGAACCGTGTGATTGTGTGGTATTACAACACACTTTGTTAGTCCCTCCACGAGATGTTAGGGATGATTTCCTAAATACCGATAGTATAAAATCGCCTACATCAAATTGAGAGATTATAAGATATCTCTTGGCGCACTGGGAATTCTGTACCTTGCAAACCTTCTAGGCTAGTTACACGAAAACAGACGTCTTGTACACTTTGTTATTTTTATTATTATTGATAACTAAAAATTTTAAAAGTATCACAAGAAAATTATTAAGATATCAAAATGATAAATTTACACACACACATGAATTATAACCGCCAAAGTGACAAATAAATGAGTAGAATATAGATAGTAGACCAGGAAAACGAGTAAAGAAACCAAAATGTTATGTATATTTACATATAAGGGCTAACATCATCGCATTATCGTATACATTAGGTGGTTAACGTATCACACAACATAGTATTTATTGTCAAATCCATTATCGAAACACTTAGAAAACAAGAAAGTCTTCAATTTTTTCTTGATAGACTTAATATCTTTAGTTTTTCGGATGTCTAGTGGTAGCTTGTTGTATAGTCTTGGGGCAGCATATTTAAAAGCTCTAGAACCTTCAGTAGACATAATATTATAACTTGGTTCCAATAATTTGAATCTGCATGTAATTATCCTCTTGTCGACACGATTTGCTGACTGCACGTTATGCAGTAATTCGCTTAGATATTTTGGACGTCTGGTTTTGATGGGTTATTGCACATATTTCAAACTCAATTCTTGCTTTAATAGACGGCCGGTGTAATTTAATTAATATATGAGTGATCATTTGGCGGGTAGGACACCTTTTATCAGCCTTGCTCTTCGGTTTATTATGTTTTGTAATTTAAGTTACACTTTCAATAGATTGTAGATGGAGTTGATTAATTAATCCTGGTAATAACACAGTTTATCACAAGTTTCTTTACAGAATGTTCATCCAGTTACCTCTTGTTTCGTTAAGTTTTTATCGTTTATATTGGAAATATTTTTTTTTATGTTACTGTTCTTAAAATATTTTGTTTTTCCTTATTTCTTATCCTCACTGGGCTATTTTCCCTGTTAGGGACCCTGGGATTATAGCATTCTGCTTTTCCAGCTAGGGTTGTAGCTTAGCAAATAATAATAGAGAAGTGAAATTGTGCATCGTCTGTGGTAAGTTTTAACTTCACTTTTGATAGACCGATAGTATACAGTAGAAGCAGAATAAGATCGGGCCCAGTACACTCCCCTTGGATACCCCTCTGTTTAATGGTTCATATAATAAATAAGACTTTCCAATTTGCACACAGTATTTTTTGTAAAATAAGTAGTCTTTTAGGTATTCAAAGGCTTGATCTTCATTTAGTAGCAGTCCACGCACAACTGTATCAAAAGCAGCACCAAGATCAACTGTATCAGAATACCATATTTGTTTTCTTCCATCATTTCTAGCATATCATTTACAACGGAAGAAATAGCCGTCTCCGTAGAGTATAATTTTCTGTAAGCAGACTGATTGTCTGGCAAAGATTCTATTTCTTTTAAGTAATAATTAATTGTTCAAGAATTACATATAGCCATTTTGAAATCAAGTATTGCTTAGAAATATGTCTTTATGAAATTATTATTACTTGCTACTGTAAGCTACAACCCTAGTTGGAAAAACAGAATGCTATAAGCACAAGGGCTCCTACAAGGAAAGTAACACAGTGAAGAAAGGAAATAAATAAATTACACGAAGTATTTAACAATTAAAATAAGATATCATGAAAAATAAATAAATTACACTGGAAGTATTTAACAATTAAAATAAGATATCATGAAAAACAGTCTCAACATTTAAATAAATATTTAATATATGAACTATAAAAACTTAAAAAAGCAAGAGGAAGATGGATAAAATAGAAGTTTGTGCACGAGTGTACCCTCAAGCAAGATAATCTACCCTAAGACAGAGGCTATGACACTTTCCAGGACTAGAGAACAATGGTTTGATTTTGAAGTGTTCTTCTCCAAGAAGAGTTGTTTACCACAGCTAAAGAGTCTCTTCTACCTTTACCGAGGTGTTGTAAGGTGTATGAGGACAGAGGAGAATATGTAATTAATAGGCCAGACTATTCGGTGTATTTGTAGGCAAAATGAAAAGAGCCGTAACCAAAGAGAAGGATCCTATGTAGTACTATCTGGCCAGACAAAGGATCCAATAACTCTGGCGGTAATGTGTAGCACTTTTCAGTACAGGTGTAATTGTAGTCATTTTCTCAGATTTAGGGAGCTGCACTCAAGGATGCTTTTATCTACTATTCATGAAATTATGTCGGCAAGTCTAGAAAAGTTTCTTCCTCCAACTACTTCGGATATTAGCATCGGATCGATCGCACATTTTGTTTTCTTTGTTTCTTCAATAAATACAAAAGGAGAGAAGTTTGATTCATGGCTAAAGCTTATTTTCTACACCACTTCGTGTTTCTGTAAAAGTAACCTAAAAGTAATAAGTTTGTACACTGGAGAGATAGTGCACTACTCTTCCACATTATATCAGATACGATATTATTCCTTCCATCGCTTAAAACTAGGTAAACCGTATACCCAGTCAGAGTAGTTGCAAAGTCAACATTTTTTACCATTTGATATGATTCCAATAACTCCCTAAAGCATAAGCATCATCATTTGATGTACCATATATCCAAAGATTGGAGTCTCGACAAATAACTATTTCCATTTTTTCTATGATGATAATCTCAATGAGTATATTGAATTCTTCGAAAAGAATGTTAGTATTTGTTCTCGGAGGTTTGTAAACTTACAATAGATATTTTTGTGCGTAAAGTTTGATTCTATTACGCATGCACAGTAACTCCTAGTCAATATCTCAAAAATAAACAATGTACATCGAGTGAGAAATAGACTTCACATTTTAATCAAATGCCCCAGTCCCGATAAACATGCAGAAAGAGAGAGAGAGAGAGAGAGAGAGAGAGAGAGAGAGAGAGAGAGAGAGAGAGAGAGAGAGAGAGAGAGAGAGAGAGAGAGAAAAAAAACTAGACAGCACTCGTCCATTTCTTATGGCGAAATCCAGTTTCGCTTGTAATTAAGATATATATTAACCAAATATGTATAGGGATATATATATATATATATATATATATATATATATATATATATATATATATATATATATATATATATATATATATACACACATATATATATATATACACACACACACATATATATATATATATATATATATATATATATATATATATATATATATATATATGTGTGTGTGTGCGTGTATGTTGTGTATGTGTGTGTGAGAGAGAGAGAGAGAGAGAGAGAGAGAGAGAGAGAGAGAGAGAGAGAGAGAGAGAGAGAGAGAGAGATTTTAGCCGTGATGACCTTCACCTGAGGCCTGTGGGCAAACGGTATATGCAGTTTTGTTGAAAGGTTTTCCTTTTCTCACAACCGGACATGACCCCAACTCAGATCCCAGACGGGCTGCTAAAGAAACGATTGCTCGTGTCAGGACCTTACTTAATCCAAAATAGTAACTGATAGTAAAGTTTATTTCACATTAAGATATCTACTCGTTTTAAGGCCGCTCATGAATGGCAGAGGCAAGGGACAGTGACAACACCCTAGCTAACAGGACAATGGCCATATACAGACATATGATCAGCGCCCAAGTCTCCTCTCCACCCAAGTTAGGACCAGAGAGGGCCAGGCAATGGCTGCTGATGACTCAGCATGTAGACCTATAGGCTCCCCAAACCCCCCCCCCTCATCCTCAGCTTACAAGATTGGTGAAGTTGAAACACAACAAGAAACTATCGAGCTTGAGCGGAACTCGAACCCCAGTCTGGTGATCGCCAGGCAGGAACGTTTCCATGGGCCACCACACCACGGTCTTGATGAAACGAATTGCATTCGCCAAAAACCCCGACAAAAATTGATTCTGTAAAACCTCTCTGTTATAATCCCCAACGTCTTGAACATACACTAGGAGGCCCTGTGATTATCGGCGAGCTTAATTTAGCTGTTCATTTTATTAAATAAGTTTTTTATCCATTTTAAAAGCTGCAGGTTTTTTGCATATTTTTTATACATTACCTTGTAAGACATTGCTATGGTCAAGTCTAATCATCGAAAGGTTCAAATACGAACGGTAATCATAAATCCGATATCGTCTCTAAATTCGTATGCTGTTGTTGTTATTATTATTATTATTATTAGCCAAGCTACAACCCTAATTGGAAAAGCAGAATGTTACCAGTCTAAGGGCTTCAACAGGGATAGTAGCCCAGTGTGGAAAGGAATTATAGAAGTAATGAATAACTATGTATAAGAATAAGAAAAGAAAATATATAGAGTATATTGAGATCATTAACAAAGTTAAATAGATCAGTCATGTGTAGACTATGAAATTAAATTTATGTAAACCTGTTGAACAGAGAAGCATTTGTAACAAGTTTGAACATTTGAAGTTCTACCGGTTCAACCACCAGATCTAGATAATTCCATTGCCTGGTCACAGTTGGAATAAAACTTCGAGAATGCTATGTAGCATGGAGCCTTATGATGGAGGAGGCAAGATTATTAGAATTAAATGCATACCCAGTCAAGGAAGATCTGAAAGCAAAGAAGGGTCAGACTTATGAGAATCTTCGGCAAAATATTCTAGAATCGCACAGAGGGATTCTTAAGACTTTGTATTTTGTTAATGTTGTAACCGTTTACATTAAATTGGATAGATTGTGTGAAGTTTTTTATTTCTCTGGGGATTGTGGATTAACTCTTAAGAGGTCCTCTCTGTTATGTGCTTTTATAATACTATTACTGCATTCTTAGTGTTAGATCTGAGATAGGAGTTGAATACAAACTGTCAGATCGAGTTAAGAATGTGCTCTGTATTAGGGTTGCTGAAATAGCCAGAGACATTACAAATAGGCACATCTGGTAGGATATCTAGGAACTTGTCCAGCTTACACTTAATGTGTTGAAGGGCTGATTCCTGGTGGTTGGTTGAGATACATTAAGGTAGACAGCTCCGTAAAATAGAGGACATGAGAGCAAGGGATGATGCAGAGTAGGCTGAAGAAAACACCACCTGACACCAGTTTTAGGGCTGCCGTTGAATTGAAGGAAAATTTTCTAATTTTAGTGAGTTGGAAGATTTGGAGCCAAGCCGAACCCTCTAGATTTTGCAGACGGAATTTCATATCATTCATCCGTACGCTGAATGGTATTTAGTTTTATCTTCTTTTCTTATCATAGGCCTACTTGGGGAAAGTCACTTTTTTGGTGAAATTTCGAAGTACGTCTTCTTCATTTTGTTTGGCCATAGTGGTCGTGGGACGATACTGTTGAGGAATAGTCTTTAACTGATCATATCAACGACTCCCATGTGTAATGGGTGGTAATATCTTAGTTTTTAGAATGGTCTCAGCAGCCATACGTACTGCTTATAACAGTTTGCTCTGCTTATAACAATTTGCTCTGCTTCTCTCAATATGGGAAGACATTATGCTTGCGGAAAGGATGTCTCCTAGATCTTTTACTTAGTCCTATATTGTGATGAAATTCCTGTTAGAATCCAGGAAATAACTGCGATTTGTTGATCAGTAACTTCGTTATATGCACTCGAAGAAGACCACATCAGAGTTGAGAGAGAGAGAATGTAAATGCTCCTCTGTGTTAGCAGTCATTATTTCTGATTATGCTCCTCATATTTGGTTGTGGCATGATTCTGCATGTTGCGCTACTTGTTTTTGTGGTCTTTTCCATCATCATTTTTCAATTGTTCCTGAATTGCAAATTTATCGTAGGTAACATGATCAGTAAAAAAGTTTTTTTTTTTTTTTTTTTTTTTTTTTTTTTTTTTTTTTTTTTTTTTGGAAAAACTAAGATTCCTTAATAGAATGATCGGAATGTTTCTAACAGAGTAGCTTTCATATTTGGTGACACTGCATTCCAATGTACGTGAAATATGTAATTTTTTTCTGTGATTCTATGCATGTTCAGAAAAACAAGTATATATTATCCAAATAATAACTTCTTATGATGTGTCAGTGTGTTTCATAATGTATAGGGCATGTTGGATACCGAGACACTACATTTACCCAAGGATGCTGTTGCTTTACTGACCAAAAAGTTGGTCGAGTTAAGCATAAGCGAAACAACGCTTATATTGATTTTTTCTTTTTTATTTCTTTAAGCATTTCTTTTATGAGAACCTTTTCGGGCAGCAATTTGGTTTATTAGTTTTCACTGACGCTACCTGAACATAGCGCCAGTTTCCCCCTGAATAATACTCCATTCACTGTTCCTCTCTTTGATTTTACGTCCTACGTGTACCTGCATCACTTGAAATTAGTCATCTATTTTACTCATCCCTTAAAATCTTCTGAAAACTTTTTGAATAGTCTTCGTTTTATTGACCCCTTGTCGCGTACGTATTATTCTCGTGTCCCAATCATGTTATAAATATTTATGTCCTACTCAAAGTTAATCGAATGTAAATTTTGTAAATTATGTGGTTGGAACATTTCGTAAAGAAATTCATAGCATGTTGCGTAATAGCTTTTGCAGCTTTACGTAGCGTGTGTTTTTCGGTTTCCTACATACAAATGTTTCCTTGTCAGTGGTCTCAGACTCTTGATAAACATTTGTGCCATATTGCTTCATGCTTCTTAGTGCCAGGTTTTAATTTTCCAAGTTCTTGTTCCATTTCACTAAGAAGTTTTATGTTTTAATAGTTTTTATTTGCTACCCATTAAGGTCTTAAGCATTTTTGCTCTAATTTTACCTTGCGATTAACAAAACCACAACCTTGTATTAATCTATTTAATAGGCCCCTTTTTCGCTGTTTTACTATTCCACTATAGTCTTGTTTTTTTATTATCATACCAGTCAACTTAGCCTGTTGTCAATAATAGCACCTTTTCTGGCATGTATCCTATTGGCATTCAATTGCACTATTCTTGTTAGAATGTCTCTATGTACATATATCGATGACCATTATTAATGTTCAGTACATCCTCATTGCTCATCTTGATAACAAGGTTAGTTTGACCCTCCTGTGTTTTACTGTAAGCCCATTTATTCAAATAATCACCCACGTGTATGTGTAGATTTTATTCTGACCTTTACTGTAATTCCAAATTAGTTTCACCTGTTTATCGTGTGCTTTGTCGTATTTACTCATATGTTTTTTTTTTTTTTTTTTTCACAGCGTTTTCTAGTACCTTGTTATTACTATTGTAATAAAATGATGTAGACCAAAAGCTGTAAATTTTCCGGAAATAAGAATATCAAAAGAAATAAAAAAGAAGCTTTGGCAAGGAAATCGCTATCCATAAGGCCGAGCGCATTTTATTTTTATTTTGCGTAAGTCATTACTTAATTATCGTAGAGGTATTGCCCTAAGCAAGTCATGACATTCATTTTCACCCACTTAATTCCACCACTAGTAAAGCAACTAATTACTTCCAGGTTTGTTTCCTTTAGAGGTTAGCGATTAGATGAATGGTGTATCTCTCTCTCTCTCTCTCTCTCTCTCTCTCTCTCTCTCTCTCTCTCTCTCTCTCTCTCACTGTTAAATTATATATATTTGGTTAAACAGATATATAAGATGTGGATGACGTGTTTTATCAGTTGCTGTACTGTACTTAGTCAATTGATTGCAGCCCTCTTAACAGTCGTGACGTCTCATTTGGCATTTCCTGCAGAAGTGCACGGCGCCTCCCACTAAATACCAACCAGGTGTTTTATTGCACCCTCCTGGTTCTTCACCCCTATCGCCTACCCTTGTTTATCCAGGTGTCCTAAGCTGGCGACTCTATGCATCATCATTTACCCTTCCTTGCATGCGCCCTCCTTTCTCGACAGAGGTAGGGGGTTAGGTAGGCGACGGTGAACACGTCTGTTTCTCATGATTTTATGCGCAGGAGGTCGAATTTGCCGGTCTTACTGATGATAGCCATAAAACGAACGTTATCAAAGGAGCTACTTTGGCAAGTTTCCTCATCAATGTTTGAACCCTTACACTGGTGACTATGAATTATAGTGCAAAAAAATACAAAATAAGAAAAATAGGTATACTTTAGGAGATAGCTTGCTGAATGCAACTTGTAGGAAACGCAGTCAGACTTTGTCCACGAAAGATGGTGCTGGACTGATGAGCACTCGCTCTCCAGGTGTCCATCCTGTGACACGTGTTTCCTAAAGTTCTTTTTTTCATCTTTTATTGAACCAAATTTGCATCTTTACCGTTTTCATTATCGATTATATGAGGTTTTACAAAGTTTGCTCCGTATAAAGTCTCGAGTAATGAATACAATTATCATTTCCATTTTATATTGTTTACAAATATCATTGCGTAGCCTAAACCAGTATGAAAGCAGTTACAAATTAACCAGAAATTAGTATGTGAAACACCTATTGCAATTTTTTTCTGTTTGTGAAAAATAACGGACCTTTTCATAGAATTTTTCATAATATATTTTTTTATAAGAATGTTTAGATTTTATCTAGTGAGAAATTTGATTAACTTGAATATGACATCACATCTCTATCAAAATAGCATCCAGATAGCCCGAGACTAGTATTTCTATGTGGGACATCTAATGTTAAGTTTTATCAATATTAGAAAAATAATTGAAAATATTTTGAAATAAGTTTCAAATATCTTCATATGAGGTGTACAGTATATTCACATCTGTTACAAGCGTTTCTCTTTTATCTACATGTAACACATGCAACCTTGCGTTTGTAAATTAAAATCTCTTGAATATATTCAAACAGAATGTCTGATATCAAGATATGAAAGAAAAAGTGAAACTTCATGATTGGAATTCGTATTCTCGTCTATTGACATTGTCGGATTCGCAATGAAAGTAAAAATGCAGATGCATTGCTTTCATACAGGAAGTGAGATTCATGATTTTAACAAGGTTGCTTATTTTCATACGAGATTGGCCCTTGGATTTTTGATGTTCGCACATCATGAGACAGTGTCCAGTTGCAGGGAGTGGGCCACTATTTTAAGCATAAAATATATTCTTTTGTGGGGGTTGGGAGGGATTGTAAAGGTTTCAAATGACAAAAGATATTTGTTTTGTTCTGGAAAGTTGTTTGATTTTTTCTCTGATTCTGACGTTTTCTCTTGATACTTTGACATTTTTAAGAAAATATTTGATAGGTGATATTTAAATTTCTATTGATCGTAGAATTTCATCTCAATTTGTTTACTAAATTTGTATTTCTTGTCCAATAAATTTGAGATATATTTTTCCCTGTCGAGTTAATTCGAGCTAGCTCTGTTAGTCTAGCTTGACTCTTTTGGCTGGTTAATCTCACCTTTTTAATAATAATAATGATAATTGATATCAATAAGTCTTAATAATTAATAAATAATAACAATAATAATAGTAATGATAATAAACTTATGACGTCAATAATCTGGGGCATCTAGAAACTGACCTTATTGGGAAGTCCTTTCCAGTATAGAAACGATGCTGCTACTTTTTTTTTTTCATTGCGGCTGACTGAAGTACTAACTTTTTGTCGTGGCTGGTTATTTATATTAAACTTAAACGCGCCGACTGCCGTCAGTTTTACACAATTAGCCTATACAAAATTTCTCTTCCAGTTAGACCACTCTATTTTCCCATGTAGGCTATTTGTCCAATGGAAAAGGTTATCATTTTCTTCAACCTTAAGCCTTGGAAACTGAATCGATCTGCATGAAAATGTCTTTACTGTTCACGTAAGGGAATCTGTTGAGTTGTCCATCTTCTTAATAAGATTTATTCTTGGATAATAAAACTCCGAAGTAGTATGGAACACATTTTGAGGATAATTAGCATTCATTAAATACCTTAACTTGCTTATACAGTAACAATTAAACAACATTATCTTATTGAAAAAGTCTTTCAATAAAGTGTAGGTTGATATAGATGCAGATCTATAAAAGACATTTATTATTCGCAACCACCTATATTCCGTGGTAGACATAAAGTAAGTGATTCTGCTAATTGGTTATTACCTGCCTCTCCAAAGACATCTGAAATTACAGGTGTTTATTTTTGTTAATCTTTCTTTGTTAGCTGTAAGAAATGATCCGTGATCCAGTTAATCAAAATAGCCTTTTTCAATTTGTAGCGCCACTTAATTTTTGTTCTTGCATTTACCTAACATAGTTATGTTGATAAATTTTCATTCATAAATTCCACGGTATTTAACCACAGCAAAGGCCAGTTTCCTTCTCCAGTGTTCAACGACCTATTGTAATTATTTTCTCTATTTAATTCAGTCTTAGTTGCTATTTCAAATTCCGTTAATATTCTTTCAACTTCAAAACAGCAATATGTTTGCGGCTACCAACATAACTGGGTCAGTCGTCAGCATAACCTTGCACGCAAGTGCTCTTATAATATTTAGAAGACGTAGACCTATTAATTTTGTCTCTCTTGAAAGCCAGTTGGTTGGTTTTAAGATGTGCCTCACCCAGTGAGGGAGGGTTCAAGACCACAGGGTCCTGAACAGGTGCATTATTGGATATTTGTAATACAAATTTTAACGAGATATATGAGATCACGACACCATATGCACACTACAAATACTACTTTTAATTTTTTTTTTTTATAAGATATTAACCAAGGTGATAAGCAACACTGGGAATCCAATTTTATCTCAGATTTCAAGACCAAACTGGATATTAACTACGCTAAAAGCCTTTGACTACTCAAGGTGTAAAACAGCAAGTTATAGATTATAAGTTGAATTTCTGATGTTGCAGTTGACAATGGATGTATCATTATTATTATTATTATTATTATTATTATTATTATTGATATTTTTATTATTATTATTATTATTGATATTTTTATTATTATTATTACAAGCCCAATAACGCCAGCAAGGAAAGTAGCCCAGTAGGAAAAGGAAATAGGAGAATAAAAAATAAACTATTTATAAGTAATGAATGAAAAAGTAGGATATTTTAGTATCAATATCAACATTCAATAGAAACGAAAAAAAAAATTAACTTCTGAAGTTCCACCGATTCAACTGCTGTTTTCCTGATCCTACCTCACAGGGACAACCTGTTCCCTACAGGACCTACAAGAACTACAAAGTCGAGTGTACTTCTGGACAAAAACACACGTTGCTATATTTCCGACTTTGTACCTCGAAAATAGAGAGAACAGGATGTCATTTGATAGTTATAATGAATACAATTACTTAAGATGTAAAACGTTAATGGTATAAAACTCAGTTTTTAATTGTTATAGTTCTGTATCATTATTCAGTGGTACTGTAAAGAAACGTGGCACATACGTTGCCACTTTTCCGATATAGTTATTTAGGTCAGCGATGGTCATTAATTAATCGGCTTTCGTCAGGAATTATTCCCTGCTGGCAGGTACTGATAGAAACCACCAGCGAAGATAAGTAGCTTGAGTTCCACACCCAGATGGAGAGAGAGAGAGAGAGAGAGAGAGAGAGAGAGAGAGAGAGAGAGAGAGAGAGAGAGAGAGAGAGAGAGAGAGATTGGAGATACAGGAATCATCAACTATTTGTCAGCCAGAATGAAGAGTTTTGTTTGAATATTGTTTCTGTAAGCATTTTCTACCAAATATATCACCATGTTCCATAATTGTAATGGATAATGCACTTTATGATTCACTAAGATTAGATTAATCTCCCACAGCATCAAACAACATGGCACAAATAAAGCAATGGCTAGAAAAGGCGACCAAGAGACTAATATATTAAACTGCCAACTTTTAGAAAGGGTCAAATAATACTCCCGAAATATAGATAAGGCATACGTGATCGCACAAGTGAAGATCTATGTAACTTTTTCCTTTAATTAGGAGATTCAAGGGTACTTTTAAAAGAAGTACTGCGTTTGGTGACAAAAAAATATTGTCTTAATGCCGTAAAATACTCCCGAAAACCTACGGGAGGACAATGTAAGGCAAGATGCGGTTATCGATAAATATAGTAATTCATTAATAGGAAGTATTGAGTCATCTGATGAAAAATCTTCTTAGATCAGATTAGCCTATATAATATCTGTTACAATAGTACCTAAATCATTTCAAAAGTGTTTGAAATTATTTGCATTCTCCACTATTATTGTTATTATCATTATCCTCCTCATCATCATAGATAAAGGAAGGATATAAGATAAAGTAAAGAAAATAACAAGAAACCAAGTAGTTATTGTATCAGTAAAAAAACGTTAAAAGCATAAAATGATAATAATAATAAAACATAGAGAGCATGTTGATCTGCCAACAAAAATAATAAAATTTTCATAGTAAAAGGCAATATGACATGAAAAAAATGAACTAAGGTAAGATATTTACTGTCGATTCCCAAAGGAGATTGCTTCAAGAATTGAGTAGGGTGCGGAGTCGGAAATATGGCAACGTGTTCTTTAGTCCTTGGGTATACCTCGACGTTCGTAAATTTGAGAGTTAGAATGGTCAAATCCACTTTATTGAAGAACTTAGAAAACAAGTCTTCAGTTTTATCTAGGAAGCCTTAATATCTCCAGTCTTTCTTATGTCTGGTGGGAGCTTATTGTATAGTTTTGGTGCTGCATGTTTGAAAGTTCTAGAACCTACAGTACACACATCTTGACTCAAATAATTTGGAATCATCTGTAACTATTCTTGCGTCTGCACAGTTTTTTGGTTGCACTTGTAAGGCAATTCTCTTAAATATTTTGATAACTTGATGGGTTATTGGCTTATTGCACATACCTTAAACTATTCTCGCTTTAAGAGGCAACCAGTGTAATTAAATTAGTAAAGGGATAACCTTTTATCTGTATTGTTCCTCTGTTTATTGTTTTGTAATTTCTTATTTTGCACTTTGGCAGGATCTTGGTGTCTCACATGGGACCTAAATGCATCGTGGGGACTAATATAAGATCATAATGCACTGCGGAGTCATGAAAGACAAATGCAACCCGGAGACTCATGTAGGACCTAAATACATCTGGGGGACTCATATTAAGACCTTAAAGACTCATTTGGACTCCTAAATGCATCTTGAGAACTCATATACTGTAGAACCTTGGTGCAGCATGTTGATTCATATAAGACCTAAATTCATCGTGGAGACTCCTATAGGACCTCAATGAATTTTGTGGACTCTTTGTGAGACTACATTCCTTTTTGAGACTCGTATAGAGCTTAAATGCCTCTTGGGGACTCATATGGCACCTTAATCAAATTTGTGACCTAATATAAGTCCTAAATGATTCATCCAGATTCATAAATGACCTAAATGCGTCATAGGCACTCATATAAGATCGAAATTCATAATTTTTCACTCATATATTACTGTAATGTATCATGTGGATTCATAAAACTTGAATGCATGCATTGTGGGGACTTTTTTTACAGTCTTTTTCGAAGCCTCTTATTTTTTCTCTCTATTCATTTGGTTTCACCCGTAATGAGTTTATCTTCAATGAAGAAATGATTTCATTATATCTACTCACTACCTGGTTCTCAGTTTAAATGTATGTAAAGTAACAGGACCTGGGGTCTCTCTCTCTCTCTCTCTCTCTCTCTCTCTCTCTCTCTCTCTCTCTCTCTCTCTCTCTCTCTCTCTCTCTCTCTCTCTCTCTCTCTATATATATATATATATATATATATATATGTATATATATATATAATTATATATATATATATATATATATATATATATATATATATATATATATATATATATATATATATATATATATATATATATATATATACTGTACAGTATATATATATACTGTACAGTGATTTCGCCTGGGGCTCTGATCCCGAGGTCGTTAAGAGAATCCAGACATTAATGTATCAAAAATATATATGGCACATAATATATAATTTGACTCAACGGCCTAGTATCATAAATGCTGCATCATTATCTTTTCCTAAATGTAACTCTCTTGTGGTATTATCATGAAATGGGCCATTTGAGGATCCTCTTTCTTGTATGAATATCATATTCTTGTATTTATATTCTCATTGTGAGTTTGATGATGTGAATAAAAAGTTGAAAATAATAAGCCCAATCAAGTCTTTTCACCACTTTTCCTTTCTTTCCTATCGACATATTCTATGCTAATGACATTTTTGCAGCAGCAGAAATTCCTTTAACTGAGCACTCAAATGAAGGTACTTTCATAAGTACTTCTTGAAAGGATGGAATGCGCCACGACACGGAGTGGCTGTTAAAGTCCTTGGTGGGCGTGAATGGAATGCGTCTAATGCCGGATTATCTGGAAGGAACAACGGGGATAGGATGGAAAGTGGGGAGGAAGATGCACTTTTGGGCGTCCTTGAAAGGTCGCCGTAAAGCACAGCTGACGCAACCACTGCCGCTCTCATAAGACATCTCTCCTTATTGTCGGAAAATGGAGATGGATATAGGTATATACGGTGTTGGAAGGGACCAAAAGCATCCTTATATAGGCGATAGAAGGTGGTCAGGATGACTGTATAAGGGGTCATCCCAAGGTCTTGGTTAATCCTACTAGGTGTTCCATGTGTAGCGAGCGGGAGGTGCGTTGGCCTTGGCTGCACTCGGCCTTATTCACAGTATGCTCTCTCTCTCTCTCTCTCTCTCTCTCTCTCTCTCTCTCTCTCTCTCTCTCTCTCTCTCTCTCTCTCTCTCTCTCTCTCTCTCTCTCTCTCTCTCTCTCTCTCTCCCCATGAGCATTAGCAAAATTACTTAAGCAACATGGGGGAAAAATTCCAGAAAGCTGATATTTTTTCAGAGATTCTACTCGATGGCCCGCTGATTCAAAATCCAGTCCCCAATGAGCTAATAAATAGTTTGGGGAATCCCAAGATCTAAAATGACCGCCTCTGCCGCCTCCTGGAGATAAGCTCCGGGCAATCCTTTCATAACGGGAATATTTTCCTTTTTCATTTATGCAATTTCTCCGACTAATAGTTTTGTTCTGAAATCTTTGACAAATTTCTGAGGTGTCCTGTGGTCAGATGGTCACTCCATCTACATCTTTCCCAATCTTCTGGGCATTGAACCACCATAAGGGTCATTGAGCCTGCCCGCCACAGCTCCACCTTGTACCGACTGAAGTACCCGAAATTTTGGCAAGGCCGTGTTCTTGCCAAACCAACCAACAATGCTCAAACAAACGCCCTTGTCACCCCCCTCACCCCCTCCCTCCCTATTTGACTTAATATCAAAAGAATGCGTTCCGGGTTCAAGAAAGCAGACGTTGTCATGGTAATAGTATTATCATTTTAATAATTGAATTAATATTTGGACTGTAGTGTTTAAATTATCTTGTTATTACCATTTATATAGACACCATGAATTAAACTTTTGTGCATCTTTAAGATATTCATGTGTGCCTATAAATTACAGTACACGCAAACTTATTAATTTTATAATACTGTACATTTAGATATGTTTACGCTCTACTATAACTTGATTTTTACATCAATATCTAAGTGCCTGGCAATAGCGGTCATATATATATATATATATTATATATATATATATATATATATATATATATATATATATATATATATATATATATATACATATAATGTGTATGTGTATTTCTTTGAGAGGCTCATAAAGGAAACTAAGGAAATCAGAGTAATCAATATATTTCAGGCAATCCACATTTTCCATGTGTGAATTTGCTGAAATATATTTATGGATTTGACTTCTAGTTTCTTTTATGAGCATCACAAAAAAACATGTCAACCTGTTAGATTACAGTTACCGGTATGTTTACATATATATATATATATATATATATATATATATATATATATATATATATATATATATATATATATATACATATGAATATTTTATGTGTATATATAATATATATATATTCACATATACAGTATATATATTGTAACAATATGAAGATATATATATTTACATATATATATATTTTATATATATATATATATATATATATATATATATATATATATTTATGTAAATATATTGTATATATTGACATATACAGTATATATATTATTGCAATTTGAAGATATTATATATATATATATATATATATATATATATATATATATATATATATATATATATATATATATATACTGTATATATATATTTGTGTGTGTGTGTGGATGAAAATCAACATGATATTCTGCTCAAATAGAAATAAAATTCTGCCGCATCCCGGGGTCGAATTCTCGTCTCTTCGAATGAAAGGCAAGATCGTGGTGGCCTGATTGATAGCAACCTTGCCTTTTATTTGAAGAGACGAGAGTTCGATCCCAGGATGGGGTAGAAATGTACAGTATTTCTATTAGAGAATGATAGTGTTGATTTTCATCCATATTGTCTTATTAGGAGTAATTAGATTTAAATGTTCGATAATGGTGTTTTTGATGGAGTAATATAAGTTGGAAAGGACAGCAGTGCTTTAATAGTGTAGGCAGTTTTTTTTTTCAAAGCAACAAATACCGTAATATATATATATATATATATATATATATATATATATATATATATATATATATATATATATATATATATATATATATATATATATCTATATATATATATATATATTTATAAATCAAACTTTTATGCCCTATCATCATAATGTTCATAACTTAACTACCATTTTTATTAACGTTTTGTAATAAATTGAACATGATAGAAAAAAGTGTGCAAATCTTTATAGGATTCTTATTAAAAAATCGTTCTATTTTATATTTGAAGTTGATCTAAGCAATATATATATATATATATATATATATATATATATATATATATATATATATATATATATATATATATATATATATATTACAGATTTCAAGAGCAAATCTAAGATGGTTGCACTTAAGGTGGCTTTCCCTTACTTAAATTTCTATAGGCTTTTAATATGTTGTTGAGGGTATTATTAAAAGTCTAAAAATATGTTATGTTATTGTTTATATTATTTTTTTTGATGTTTTCAACTAAAATGACTAGACTGTGTGCCTTGAGAGCTATGTACAGAAAGCCCTAGCTATAGTGATGAACAGTACCGCCACCTGGTCACTATAGGAGCATGTACGAATGTAGTCTAAAAATTTTCATGCTCGGAGATATGTAGATTCCTCAGTAATGACTTCGTAGGACACACTACTATGACACTTCAAGACACGCTGGCCCACAGAAATCACAGGGCCATACACCACCATTTCGATGATTTCCCACGACCGAAACACCCACCCGCCTCTGGAAACAAAAACTGACCGACGGTACCCAGAGCGTCGAAAAGGAAAGTGTAACTGCAGCCGACTTGTTATAGATAAGGCTGTGAGCCTGGCATAAATATTCAATGGAAGCCTGGTTACAAACCCCCATAAAGTAGAAGACGGTCGCACACACCATTCAGGTCTGAGGCCTAACACCCAGACACTATTATAGCGGTGGCACTGTGGGGTCTGATGTAGGCCATAAGCCTGTATAGACTGCATTGAAATAATAGTTAAATAACAGCTAAAGCGCCTCTTCGATTTCGAGTTACTTGATTATTTTATAGAGGGTAAATATAGTGCTTCATGTTTTTCTTACCAAGGAAAAAGTTGAAACGCAAATGTAAAAGATGTTGATTCTATTATGAATATTAAACACAGATTTTGATATACAGTAATATGGTACATCATGACTTGCTGGTGATTATTGAGTTGTGACGATATATTTGTTTCCCCTTGCTCTTATCGGTCAAATTTAAAATCGTAACTAATATAATATATATATATATATATATATATATATATATATATATATATATATATATATATATATATATATATATATATATATATATATATATATATATGTATATATATATATATAATATATACGTGTGTGTAATTTTACATCAGAATAAAACTCTCTATTTACATTACGATGTTTTCCTCTGCATATTACTTTTTGAAGAGTTTCTTTCATCATTCGGTGTTGTAATCAATCATTTATTGAATATAGATTTTTTTTTCTTTTTCCGATTCTGTTTTCCTTTTGCATATCTTCGCCGATGCCATGTCTTCATACTACATATGCTTTCCTTGGATTTTTTTTTTCTAAGATAACATCTGGCTTTAAGAATTAATTTTACCCGCACTTTTCATATTTCCCTAATTTTATTTGCCATTTAAGTAATGCTTCAGCTCTATATCATTCTTATGTTAATTTGCCTTATAGAAAACGTTCTTTTCCCGATTTTCGTATTCCGCTCTTTTGATTCTCTACTTTGACAACCTTTTAGCCTCAGTTTTAACATTTCTCTAGTTTTATTTGTTATATCAAACTCCCCCCCCCCCCCAACTCTTCATGTTTTCATTTTTTTTTATTTTCTACCTGTTATTTTCTATTTTGGAATATTCTTACTGTTTTTTTTTTAGATTTCTCTAGTGTTATTTGCCATTCTGAGAACATTTTACCCCAATTCTTTTATATCTTTTAGTGTTATTTGCCATTTTGAAATCATTTTGCCCCACTTGCTCCTATTTATGTGGTGATGCTTGCTATTTGAAAAGCGTTTTCTCCTAATTCTCACTCTACTGATATTTGGCTCTTAAATGTTTCACCCAACTTTTCATATTTCTGTAGTGTTATTTAGTATCCCGAAAATATTTTATCCCCTTTTGATTTTTCTTAAGTTTCATTTGCCGTTTCCAAAAGGTTTCCCCCAATCCTCATATTTCTCTGCTGATATTTGGAATTTCAAAAATATTTCAGCCCACCTCTCATATAGCCTATGTCTAGTGTTATCTCCCATACCAATTTTGTGTCTGCCAGTTTTCATATTCTTTAGCTATTTGCCATCTTGAGGGTGTTTATCTAGTATAATTGGCAATTTTGTAACTGTTTTAACCCATTTTTATTCTATAATTTTGCTTGCCATTTTTTAAATA
>NC_090731.1:81812501-81877501 GCF_036898095.1 Palaemon carinicauda
CATTTTTTTCTGGTTAAGAGGTGATAAAATACATTATCATCTATCGTCGATGGAACTGTAAACTCGGCGAATTTAGAATTATGCACAATGTCTTAGAAAGGAAGTGAAATTATTACAATGCAAATGATGCATTCAAATTACGCTTACAAATAAGAACAACGGCAAAGTAAAGTGTGCATGCTAATCTTCAGCATATCATAAGGTTACCTAACATCTCATTATTTACATAAGTGATGGTGTCTATGAGAATGGATTAAAAAGTTTTGTTTATTGAAGTACAGTAACCATAATTAGTGCCTTATTTATCCTATTTACAGATATATAACTTGAGCATGTGTTATATTCAAATAGTAAGCTAGATCTACACGATGCCAGAAAATTGTATGTATATAAAAGAAAATCATTTAATATGGTTTAAACATTAAAAGATAACTGGATAAATGATTAACCAAGATGAATTTCTGTTCAATGTATACAAATAGAGAAGAATATCTACAAATGAGATACTGGGGATTTAGAGGTAACGAGATAAGAGTGTCATAATACAATCAAAAATGAGATTTAAATATGAGCCGAACAAGATAAGGCGAAGTGAGATTGCAGCAACTGTGTAACTTCGCCTAATTTCTTTCTGATCAACATAAAAGAAGTAGTATTTTTTGTTGGCTTCTATTTTATATTTCGTATGTGTATTTTCAATTGTAAAAAGGTTGACAAAGGACAAAGTATATCCGTGTTTCTCTCTCTCTCTCTCTCTCTCTCTCTCTCTCTCTCTCTCTCTCTCTCTCTCTCTCTCTCTCTCTCTCAACGAGAGCTTATTTTTTTATAATTTTTCGTTGCAATAGTAGCATTAACTCTCTTTCTCTCTTATAACAGTTTCAACATGCTCATATCTACTGTGATTGCTTTTAGAGGCCTATATGACTTTAGAATAATTATACTAATAAGTACAAATGGCGAAAAGTTCTTGAAATGCTTCCCCTCATTAGGCCAACGTCAGATATAATTGTTTCTTCGTTTACAGATACTGTATTAGCCATACTTTTAACAATATATTGAATAAGATGAAAAGCTTTCCAATTATTCCCAGAAAATTTTGGCTACTGGACATAAGAAGAGCATTTTTTTTTTAAAGCACAAATTTGTTTACACAATATCTCCTAACAATTTCAGATGTAAGCTGGACCACATCTCTACATGCTTTCATTTGCAAAGGGTTAGGCATGTGACGAGCACCCTCCACTCTATCGTCTTGGTCATTTGTGCCTAGATTGCCGTCAGATCCAAGTCTTTGCCCAAGACCTCATTTACTAGCCTTCATGTTTGACATTTTTAATTGTTTGTATCTTGTCATATTCATATCAGGGATGACTTTACTTAACCCATCGTAATCTTTGAGATTACATGATTATGAGACATCAATTTTATCTGATTCTTTGTCATGATAAGGATGTGATACGGAAGGTATTCACTTTTCTCCTGTTAATTGCACCAGATTGCTTTAGTTTTTCCGTTATTATTGATTAAGCAGTTAGATAAGTTGTAGAAATATTAGCCCTGTTTGCCCATTTTTTGCCTTTATCTCTTCATCAAGTTTCACATCTTATTCACATTCAGAAATTTTAGATAGTACAGTGTATTATTATATCGTGACCCCAATGCCCATTCCTTCTAATTCCCAGCCTTCCGTTGATATCATGATTTTGTCAGAGGGAAAAGAAAAAAAGTCTTCATTATTTTATCTCTTTTCATGCTTTTTAAGCCAAATAATTCATGTTACAGATGGTAATTACCCTCATTCGGAAATGATGCTGTGTACAATTTCGTTTATATGAATAAACATCACATGGATATATGTTGGCATATTGGGTACCTGTAAAATAATCATTTTAAAAGTTACAATAATTAAATTTATTCTGGGTTATGAATTCCACCGTGCCTTCAACTTAACTTTGAGCAATGTTCTCTTACTAACGATCTCGTCCTGTTTTACGTTTTGGAACTAAAAGATGGAAAAATATGGGAATTAGGTACATCGATCATTTCTCTTCTGCTGGTCATGGTTTAGACAGAAGCTCTGACTTAAAATAACTGGTTTATTTAAATAGAAATATGACCTAAAGCCACTCCTTGCGAGTGGAAAAAAAACTAGCAAAAATATTTACATCTCGAATGCTACACCTAGTAAACGATTGGAGTATATATATAAATATTTTTTTAAAGGAACGAAACCATTTGAAACAGTTGAGTCGCAAGCTTACGATATTCATAATTAGATGTTTGTTTCTGTTTGAAAGATAAAGTGATTTCGTTCATGGAATAAAAAAAATATCTCGGACGTCGTCTTGTGGTTGTTATGAGTCCGTTTGCACGCCGTCCACAGAAAGTCGCAATGACGCTGGGTAACGCTTCATTACTTTAGGCCCCGAGCACACTAGCCACTCTGTGGCACCACAAGTGGCCGCGCAAAGTAGCGGGCCAGAGCACACTAGCCACTTTTTAGAGCCACAAGTTGCGACCACATGGAAGAAATTATCACACGAAAGAAGGTGTTTTGTACCCGTAGACATATCGGGATTACTAATCCTGGTTATCTCCGTGAGTAGTCACATGCCATATGTCAAATAAGGTTTTGGCGGAAAAATATTGCTCGATTTATCGTTATTATGTATATATAAAAACGTATTAAGTATATATATAGAAAATAATTTTCATAATTAATGAGCCTCTAGTATGTGGGCGCGTCTTTGCCGTCACCCGTCAAACCAAGTTCGAAGATAATCGATCTCCTTGGGAATCTTGTTCATAATAATTTAAGATTTCCAAAATATACTCATCCTGAGTTATCTCTTTTCCGCCATGAAAATTCCTTAATTGTAGTACAAAATGCGCTGTTTGTGGCGGGGACGAGCGACAGCTTGCCACAGTCGCGAGCCACAGACACAAGTGTGATCGGCAAAGCTTGAAAACAATGGGAACCTATGGGAGAAAATATCCCCGCCACAAAAAGCAGCCACTTGTGGCTCTACTAAGTCGCTAGTGTGCTTAGGCCCTAATAGTAGACAATAGTAATAGATAATGAAGTCAACTGATAATATTAACAACGAATGTTTCTTGCTACCTTTCAATCCGGGTAAATCATGAAAATTACGCTAACGAACGCAGGGCATCGTTATGTAGGCTATCGGTCAATATCTATCATCAGTCTTATTAAGCTTACTCATAAAAGAATGTTCTTATTTTGCTTATCTTTTCTCCATTCGTAAATTACAAACATTCTTGATATGTGAGTGAGCACTGTCACCAAATCTGCTTTTCGTTTTAGCTCAGAAGAATAATATTGAGTAACTCATCTGACACTCTTATTGACACTATTTTCTTGATTTTTTTTTTTCAATAAACTTTGTTCTAATCCATAATTATTTTTTTTTTACTATAGGTGTATAACCGGTGCCAACCTCTTGTATGATAAATATGGCTGTATTTGTCTTCTAACTAATTGAATATTGAAATTTTACAAGCCAAAGTAGGAACCGTACATTTCTGTCCTGATATCATAGGTATAAAGATATATTATCGCTTCGAGTATTTTGTATTTAAAAAAACGTACTTAGTTACGAATGTGACGAAGTTCCTAGTGTAGTTGTGAAACATTTGTTTCTTAATAACGGTAGTTTTATATTTCCTACTTCATCCAAAGCATAGACTTCCAAATTATTATTATTATTATTATTATTATTATTATTATTATTATTATTATTATTATTATTACATGCTTACTACAACCCTAGTTGGAAAAGCAAGATGCCGAGGGGCTCCAACAGGGAAAATAGCTCATTGAGGAAAGGAAACAAGGAAAAATAGAATATTTTAAGAAGAGCAACAACAATAAAATAAATATCTTCTATTTAAACTCTAAAAACTTTAACAAAACAAGAGGAAGAGAAATAAGATAGACTAGTGTGCCTGAGTGTACCCCCAAGCAAGAGAACTCTAACCCAAGATAGTGGAAGACCATGGTAGAGAGGCTATTTTAAAATTTAACTTAACAACAACAAATTCTGTGAAATGATATTCCTAATCTAGCTGTTGAATTGGTGGAACTTCAGAAGTTTACATTTTTTCTAAATTTCTTTTCCGTTGAAGAGGCCTACATAAGTCTCACTGTGACTTATCTATTTTAACGTTGTTACTGATCGTGAAACATTTTATATTTTTATTCATCACATAGATATAGTTTAGTTACTATTGCCTTATTTCCTTTTCTTACTGGGTTACTTTCCATGTTGGGGCTTATGGGTTTGTAAATTAGCATTCTTCTTTACCAACCAGGGTTGCAGCTTGGCTATTGATAATGATGGTGATAATTATCCCTCCCTGAGCTTTGTTCACCATTTTGGAAAAGGGGTGCCAAATTTCAGCTTTTTTTTTTTTTGTGGGAAAATAGTTGGTCTGACGAATATTACAATCAAGTACATAATTATATAACATTAAGATCCCTAAATGAAAAATGTAATTCATATTATAAGCACATTTACAGCTGTTACATTAACCCAATTGAGCCATTTATCATCTCTTTTCTTACTTGCTTCAGGAAGTGTTGAGATGCCTTTTTTTTTTTTAATAAAGTTTCACTTTCTATAAGCTGTTTTCACAAAACAGCCACAGTCTATTTTGTTCTATAATTCCCACTATTATTAAATTGCATTCTTAAATAAGAGAGATATAAATTAACCTTATGATAAAGTACCAAAATGTGTAAGGCAAAAGTTAGTGAGACGCAACAAAAAGGAAATGCATAAATCATGTCACGATTAGCACAGAATTGAACAGGTAGAAAGAACAATCAGAATTTCAGACACCTTTATCCAGAAAACCTCCAAAATTTAATGGGTTCTTCCGGAGCATAATACCTATCCGTTGTTACAATTTGGGGAAAGTCCGGGAAAAAATTTCGAAGTGATCCTGCTCATAGACAAAAAAAAAAAAAAAAAAAAAAAAAAAAAAAAACTCAGTCCATTTTATAACTATCTTTGGAGAAGTAGTAAGGGTAAAATATTTTGAATATAGGTAGTAGGTTGGCCAAGGCACCAGCCACCCATTGTGGTACTACCGCTAGAGAGTTATGGGTTCTTTGACTGTCCTGACCAAGGAGGTCAACCCACGCCCAGGCAAATTGGGGGTGAGCGGGGATGAGAGGGGTAAGCGTTAAGTGGGGCTAAGTTTTGTGACGTCACTGAGCACCATTGGCCGGCGAAAGAGCCCCATTCAGCATTAGCTTGCTTTGCAAAAGTTCAGTATTCTTCATGATCCCGTTATGAATAACATTTCTATTTCAGAAAAATTAATATTATAAGATTTTGGTGACTAGATTTGGTGATAAAATACAGCCTGTGAGAAGGTTTTTACGGAAAATGGCTTAAAAAGTCGCATATCAGAAAAGAACAAATATTATTCAGATCCTTTTATGGAAATATTGTTATACCAAATGTACAAAAGAACAACGCGCATGCATATTTAGATACGTTTTTACACTAATCTTTTACTAATGACTTAAAACTTAATTTTAAAAATATCTATTCAAATATGGTTGTATAAATAGACTAGAAAAAATAAATAATCCTGATTATTACATTTTACATCCTTTTAACTTTAATAATTATTTTCCTTGTGGAGGTTATTTCTTTTAATTAATATTATTATTCTAAAAAAAAAATTCGACAGCGAGCAAAATGACTAAATAAAGTGTTAATCCCATTACATTTGGATTATCTAATACTATTTTTTACTACTCTGTTCCCACCTTTGTCCTTTTTCGCTAATTCATCATTTGCTCTGCTTATTAGGCCTTTACTTGTTTACGAATCGTCCCCTTTAATACAGACGACCCAAGTTTTGTGCATCAAGGAAACTTAAGGATTGTGACAGTGCCGAGAGAAGGTTGTGAACTCAAAGGCAGGATGCAATCAACTGAGTTAATTTATTATGGAAAACTCTCCTTTATATACAAAACCTCAAGGCAACAGGAAATTACATGTTCGAGTAAATGACATGTTGCATAGACGACACGCAGACATGTTTATTCTGGTTCTTTTTAGTGCGAGGGAAGAGCAAAGATACAAGCATAATATATACAAAAGGAATTATGCACAATTGTGTGACACACGGTTGGTACATGGCTCCCCCCCTAAAAATGACATACTGTACATGTTAAATAGGGCTCCCTGATCTAGAGAGGCGAGCTGTAGGCGGGTCATCTGGCAGAAGATAAGCAGGTTTTAGACGATCAATGGAGACCCAGTCTTCTTTGCCACGAATGTCTAGTAGGAATGCTTTCGGACTGCGTCGGATCACAAGGAAAGAGCCCGTGTAAGGGGGCGTTAGCGGTGGCTTGGTAGTGTCGTTGCGCAGGAAGACGTACGTTGCAGAGTGCAAGTCTGTTGGTATGTGATGCTTCGCTGAGGGCTTGTAAGTCTGGCGGCATGGAGTAAATTTTCCCACGACGTGACGTATGCGCTGGAGATCGTTGGAGGAGGTTGTAGAAGGAAAAAATTCGGCAGGGACGACCAACGGGTCGCCATATACCATTTCAGCTGCCGAGACATCGAGGGCGTCTTTAGGAGTGGTCCTTAGTCCCAGGAGGACCCAGGGAAGCTGAATAAACCAGTTGCAATCCTTGCAGCTGGACATCAAAGCTGCTTTGAGGGTGCGATGAAAACGTTCAACCATTCCATTGGCAGCGGGGTTGTAGGCCGTTGTCTGATGTAGGGTGATGCCCAGGAGATTCGCTAATGATGTCCACAATTGAGAGGTGAAAGTGGTTCCCCTGTCAGAGGTAATATGCTCAGGGATACCAAATCTTGCAATCCATCCAGAGAGTAAGGCAGATGTACATGAGGCGGACGTTGCAGTTTCCATGGGAATGGCTTCAGGCCAACGGGTGGAGCGGTCGATGACGGTAAACAGGTAACGATGTCCTTGTGATGTGGGTAGGGGGCCTACAACGTCGACGTGAATGTGTGCGAAACGACGCTGAGGTTGAGGAAAGGTGCCCACTCCTGAATTCGTGTGTCGATGTACTTTGGACGTTTGGCAAGAAGTACAGGCACGGACCCAATCCTTAGCATCCTTAGAAATGCCGTGCCAAATGAACTTTGCCTTCAGCAGCTGTGCAGTAGAACGGCACGATGGATGTGAAAGGCCGTGAAAGAAATCAAACA
The DNA here is from genome assembly GCF_036898095.1 of Palaemon carinicauda. Classification (NCBI taxonomy): domain Eukaryota; kingdom Metazoa; phylum Arthropoda; class Malacostraca; order Decapoda; family Palaemonidae; genus Palaemon; species Palaemon carinicauda. The sequence continues at coordinate 81,819,722 of NC_090731.1, forward strand.
CCTGTCGGCGCATGGGAGCAGGAATCCAAGGTCGCGGTCTGCCAGTACTGACGTCACAGAGGAGGGTGGTGTTGGAGTCTAAGAGGGGGAAGTCTTCCCAACGGAGGGACGTGCAGGATGTCCTACATGCTTGATATTCTGGATCCTGTCGGGCTTCAGCCAGGGCGTTGTAATCCAGTCCCAGTTCAACGGCAGCCAACGTGTTTCTTGACAGGGCATCGGCAACGGGATTCATTTTCCCAGGGACGTATTGAAGGGTACAATTGTATTCAGCCACGGCGGAGAGATGTCGGCGTTGCCGGGCGGACCAGGCATCAGACTGTCGAGTAAAGGCGTGCACCAGAAGCATGTGGTCTGTGCGAATGACGAAGGGCATACCTTATAAGAAAGGGCGAAAGTGACGGACAGCCAAGTGCACCGCCAGCAAGTCTCGATCGAAGGTAGAATAACCTGATTCTGCCTTGGACAGTTTTCTGCTGAAGAAGGCCAATGGGCGGGGCGAGCCGTTGACCACCTGCTCGAGTACTGCACCAATAGCGACGTCGCTGACATCGGTGGAGAGAAGGAGAGGGGCATGTGGGATAGGAAAAGTGAGAGCCGCAGCAGTTGATAGGGCCTTCTTTGCATTGCAGAAGGCTGCTTCTTGAAGGGGACCCCACTTCAGGTCCTTTGGCTTGCCCTTGAGGGAGGCATCGAGGGGAGCAAGGGTGGCGGCAATGGCTGGCAGAAAACGGTGATAAAAGTTGATCATGCCCAAGAATTCCTGCAGAGCTTTGATGGTCGAGGGCGCGAGAAGTTCTGAACGGCTGCTACCTTCTCACGGAGGGGATGGACTCCTTCAGGAGTAATGCAGTGCCCTAAGAACGACACTTCGTTGGCGCCAAAGGTACACTTGTCGTACCGGACTACAAGGCCGTTTTGTTGCAGGCGGTCGAGCACGATGCGCAGGTGACGGAGGTGTTCCTCTTTTGAGGAGGAGAACACAAGTATGTCGTCCACATAACATAAACAGAAAGGGAGGTCCCCTAAGATGCCATCCATGAGACGTTGAAACGTGGCCCCAGCATTACGAAGGCCAAAACAGGAGTAATTGAAGGTGTATGTACCAAACGGAGTGGTGATGGCGGTCTTGGGGATGTCTTCTGGGTTCATAGGCACCTGATAATACCCCTTCAAGAGGTCGAGCGTAGAGAAAACCTTCGCTTTTTGCAGGTAGGAGGACACGCCGGCAATGTTTGGGAGGGGGTAGTGATCTGGTTCTGTTTGCATGTTCAGGCGCCTGTAATCCCCGCACGGACGTAGGGAGCCATCTTTCTCCAGAACGATGTGTAAGGGTGACCACCATGGGCTGGAGGCCTTTTGGCAAAGGCCCATTTCGGCGAACGTCTGTTTGGCTGCTGCCAATCGTTCCGGTGCCAGACGTCTTAATTTTGCGAAGACTGGGGGTCCCGTCGTCTTGATATGGTGATAAATACCGTGCTTGGCAGGAACCTTGGGCGTTTGGCGAAGTTCTGGACGGAAAACTTCCGGGTACGACGTGAGGAGGTGGGCGTAGGCATCCGTGGGTGCGCTGATGTGGAGAGCGAGGTTAGAGGGGGCGGGTTGAAGAGGTGTCGACAAGTACGAGTCTGCGTTGACCAATCGTCGGTGGGCGACATTGACCAGAAGGTGGAAATGAGAGAGGAAATCCGCACCGAGGATTGGCAATGTGACATCAGCAACGAGAAACTTCCAATTGAATTTACCGTTTCCGAACGATAATATGAGGTTCTCGTAACCGTAGGTGGGTATCGCAGATCCGTTGGCAGCTACCAAGCGGATGTCGGCAGATGTAGACAGACTACGTCGTGTCTTGAAGAGTTTCCTTGGCAAGAGAGAACGACAAGCACCCATGTCTACCAAAAATCGCACGCCCGTTCCTGCATCATGTAAAGAGAAAAGATTAGAAACACGGGAGGCCACCGCCACGAGCGATGGCCTACTTACACGTTTTTTGGCCACTGACAATCTTTGGCACATTTCTTCACAGTTGCCCCGAATCTGAAGTGGTAGTAGCAAAACTGCGGCGGATGGGAGGTAGTAAGTGGCTGTAGAAGTCGTTTGTTGGGGTGCGAGCAATTGGTGGGTGGTGGGCGGCTTTGTCGCCGCTTCAGCACATCACGCGGTAGGCGTGTATGTCCTACGGCATTCATGTCGGCTTCGGTTGACGATGAATAGGCATCCTCTTCGTCAGGGGTGGAGGCGTTGATGGAGGTCTTGAAGTGGCTGTCCATAAGGGCATTGGCTTTGGTTATCAAGTCCTTTATGGGTAAACTATCGACATCGGGTATGGCAGCGCGTATAGGTCCGGGTAAACGGCGTATCCAAAGGGCACGAAGTAGGTTCACCTTACAAGGAGAGCCGTCTGCGGCAGGTTGAAGGCGAGCGATACTGATCATTTCCCTGAGGGCAAGCGAAGCCCTTTGGTCCCCCAACAGTTGTTGCGAGAGCTGAAAAAGCTTTGCTATATGGGCGGCTGGCGACGGCGAATACTGCTGCAGAAGGTATGTTTTGAGGGCGTCATACATTATTGGGGTGTCTCCTTGTTCACATAGCCAGTCGGATATTTCTGGGAAGGTGTCCTCGGGTATCGCCGCGAGAACATAATCTGCTTTGGTGGTTGAGCGAGTCACGCCGTTGATGCGAAACTGGACTTCTGCGCGCTGAAACCAAGCAAACGCCTCTCCGCTGGCGAATGACGAAAGTTTCAATGGGGGAGCCGCAGCGCCAACTTCTGTAGAGTCCCCCATAGTACCAACGATGGAGGGGGGTGGGGGTGGAAGGCGGTGGGAGCGAGTCGACTTCCGGGGTCACCAATGGGACGGTGCCGAGGGAAGGTTGTGAACTCAAAGGTAGGATGCAATCAACTGAGTTAATTTATTATGGAACACTCTCCTTTATATACAAAACCTCAAGGCAACAGGAAATTACATGTTCGAGAAAATGACAATGTTACATAGGCGACACGCAGACATGTTTATTCTGGTTCTTTTTAGTGCGAGGGAAGAGCGAAGATACAAGCATAATATAGACAAAAGGAATTATGTACAATTGTGTGACACATGGTTGGTACAGGGTAATGAAACCAGCGAAAGAGTCTAGACCTCCTTTCTATATTGCATCTTCCAGGTGTTCAATTACCAACTTCCCCTTTACTTTCTATAACATCATTTCCTTCACCATCGCATTCATCGGGCAAACAAAGTATAATCGCGGATAGCCTTAGTTCACGCACTAGCGATTTGTCATCTTCATCTTGAGAAAGTTTCATAATCAAGAAAAGAAAAGAGTCCAGCTGTTACGCTATCTATTTTGCAATTGGGATCTATTATATTTATTTATAAGGTAACTGTCCTTCTCTAATAGATGAGATTTAACATTATTTTTAACTCTAACTGACGCTGGGTGCTGATAGCAGACTTCCATTTGTTACAAAAAGTTAAGGAAATGTTCAAGTCCATCTTGATTCATTCTATAAGTCAATAAAAAGGATATATCAAATATGATTTTTACCATTTCTAACAATTTTGGCAAAGATTCACAAGAAACTGCCAATCCTATTTGGCACGAATAAAGACGATTATTTCTAATTACCTTCAATGATTTAATGGGTGTCATGCATTTGATAATTTCATCCTGATTTTGTAAGCTCAACCCGTATTAATTTGTGGACATCTTTGTATCCTGCGGAACTCGCAGAAATAAATTGACTTATTTCTTCCTAATGTTTATCTAAAAATAGTCCTTTACTACAAAAATATTTCATCGATTTCGTAATCGTTTCTAATATCAATTGTACAGGTAATTTTCGTTCATACGCTGAAAGCCACTGACATTTACATGTTTCTCCAAGTTTGTATGATGTTTTCAGATCATTTTACTTTATAAGTTCTCATACCGATGCGCAGTGAAGAAAATTACCTTCACTTTGGTGAGAGCCATTATCAAAGACATTGTTTCTTATTAGTCTCATGAGATGTGGAGCATCAGCAAAGACACAAATAACGTGATCGGTGATGCTAGATTTTCAATCATCAAATTATGCACAATTATGCCTAAAGATTTCCATAACCTAACGTTGGTAGGACGTAGGTCATTAAATATAAACACTACAGGAAAACTCGCTAATTTTATCTCAATGATAGTATAATATTTAGAGCCTAAACAGTATCTGAATCTTTGTCATAAATACATTTTTCTAGGCAATGCTGCATTCATCAAATGATTAGATGGAAACACTCTCAAAATTATTTTTGATTTGTGCTTAAAGAATTTGATAACGGTCTTTAAAATTTATTGCTCGATATCCAACATACTAACCCAACTATTTAATGTAGAAATGAAGGAAAAGGATGCAATACTGAGCGCCAGATTCCTTGCAAGCAAACTGTAAAATAGTAAATACCTGAAAACAAAGGCTGGTAAATCAGACCGTGATACTGTGTGACGTCACCAATCACCGCATGACTAGTCTGTGCAGTAGAGGACACAGTTTGGGTGGCTTGTATTCTATAGACCTTAGGCCAGACAGTACTACATTAGATGCATCTCTCTGGTTACGGCTCATTTTCCTTTTGCCAACACACACCGAATAGTCTGCCCTATTCTTTGCATTTTCTCCTCCATCCTCACACACCTAACAACACTGAGATTACCTAACAATTCTTCTTCACTCAAGGGGTCAACTACTGTACTGTAATTGTTCAGTGGCTACATTCCTCTTGATAAGGGTAGTAGAGAGACTTTAGCTATGGGAAGCAGCTCTTCTGGGAGAAGGACACTCCAAAATCAAACCGTTGTTCTTTAGTCTTTGGTAGTGCTATAGATAGCCTCTGTACCATAGCCTTCCACTGTCTTGGATTAGAGTTCCCTTGTTTGAGGGTACACACAGGCACACTATTCTATCTTATTCCTATCTTATTTATAAAGTTTTTATAGTTTATATATGAAAGATTTATTTTCGGCAGACTCTTCCTAGTCCTCGTGGGGTTGGAGGGCCATGAAGAAGTCTATCAGGTTGAAGTGGGGTCAGATAACTTACCAATTCACCACCCTATGCTTCGGCCAATCCACGGCCCCTCAGGTTTTCACAAGAGTTTTCTCCCTGGTGTCGGAGTGGGTGCACAAACGCAACTTCCGACTCCTGAGTTACCTAGACGATTGGTTGCTGCTTTCAGTGTCAGAGGGACTCTTGGAGCAACAACGGGACGCTCTGTCAGTCTTCTGTGGGGAGCTGGGTATCGTGGTAAATATGGTCAAATCCCAGCTAACACCAGTAAGAAGGACGTTATACTTGGGGATGGAGCTGGACACGACCTTGGTGAATGCCTTCCCCTCCGAGGAGCTCATCAGAAACCTCGGGGAGATTTCCAGGCCATTCCTCCAGGGCCTCCCTATGAGGGCCAAGGACTGGCAGAGGCTACTGGGTCACCTGGCCTCCCTAGAGAAACTGGTTCCTCAGGGCAGGATCAAACTGAGGCCCTTTCAGTGGAACTTAAAAGATCACTGGTGCCAGACCGGTTCCCCCACTCAGGTGGTCCCACTGACGGATTCCCCCTGGAGACGTTTCTCTTCACGGATGCCTCCAAGGAGGGTTGGGGCGCCCACTTGGCCTCTCACACAGCACGAGGCCAGTGGTCGCAGGCAGAGAGGTCTCTCCACATCAACGTCCTGGAGATCCTGGCCATCCAGAGGGCCCTGTCAATCTTTGAAGGGGAGGTAGAGGGCAGGACTGTAGGCCTGATGTGCGACAAAGCCACAGTGGTGGCATATGTCAATAAACAGGGAGGCCTTCGTTCCAGCGAGTTCTGCCTCATAACAGAAAATATCCTGGAATGGGCCGAGAGGAGACACATAGACCTCACGGTTCGGTTCATTCCAGGAAATCGAAACATCATAGTGGACGGTCTCAGCAGGAAGGGCCAGGTCCTAAGCACCGAATGGTTCCTGAACCCTCAGGTGGCCAGGGAAGTCCTGGAATGGTGGGTTCCCCTGTGATAGACCTGTTGGTGATGAAACTGAATGCGAAACTCCCGGTCTACTGCTCCCTGGTACCAGATCCAGGGTCCGTGATGGAAGACGCGTTTCAGCACTCCTGCGACAACATGGACATCTATGCCTTCCCACCCTTCGGGGTCCTCAGGAGGGTATTGAACAGGCTCCTCTGGTCCAGGGGTGCGAGGATGACCCTAGTGGCTCCGTGGTGGCCCAAGAGGGAGTGGTTCGCAGACCTTCAGGCTCTAGTATCATATCCCTCGTGGCCTCTTCCTCTAAGAGAAGACCTCCTGTGTCAGTCGCACTTCCTAAGGTTCCACGAAAACTGGCAGGTGCTCTCCCTTCACACATGGCGACTATCGAGTGCCTGCTGAAGAGAGATGGTATCTTGGGTTCAGCAGCCTCCTTTTTTGTGGGATATTTGCAAAAATCCTCTGCCGTGGTGTATCAGGCCAAGTGGGCTACCTTTTGCAAATACTGTAGGGATAAGGGAGTGAAGCCACTGGAGGCTTCGATCCCCCTGATAGCAGACTACCTAATCTTCCTGAGGATGGAGAAGAAGGTCTTGGTACCAGCAGTCAAAGGAGTTAAGGCTGGCCTGGGGCAGGTCTTCAAGCTAAAAGGTCTGGACTTAGGTGCCTCGGATCAGTTATCCATGCTGATCCGCAACTTCGAGCAGTCATGCCCCCAGCAAGCCTCCAGAGTCCCCTCTTGGGATGTTGTCAGGGTCCTGGACTCCCTGAAGAGACCCCCGTTCGAGCCCCTGAAGGATATCTTGGATAGGGAGCTCACGTTGAAAACAGTCTTCATGTTGGCCTTGGCATCCTCCAAGAGGGTGAGCGAACTGCACGGACTCTCCAGCGAGCTCTCCCACTCCAAAAGGTGGAAAGAACTCTCGTTTAGATTCTCTCCGCTCTTTGTGGATTCAAGGTTCGAGGAGTTCTCTGTTCCAGTGATAGCATCCTCTGGGGACCCAGAAGACTTACTCCTATGCCCGGTAAGAGCAGCAAGGAAGTACTTGAGTAGGACAGCCTGGAACCACCCGGGTCTCTCCTCCCTCTTCATCTCCACACAAGAAGGCAGTGTCGAAGAATACGGTCTCATTTTGGTTGAGAGAGGTCAATAGGATGGCTTATGAGACTTCCGGAGTTCCTCCCCCCAAGCACGCTAAGCCTCATGACATCAGGGGCTTGGGTACCCCTTGGGCTCCTCCAAGAACATGGCAGTTTCTCAGATCTTAGAGGCCGTAGTCTGGAAGAGGCAGTGTACTTTCACAGCCCATTACTTAAAGGACGTTACGAGGAGGACGTTACATACCTTCTCGTTAGGTCCGGTGGTGGCAGGCCTTCAGCAGGTGTGAAGGTCCTACGAGGTTCCGTTGCGATAGGGTTAGTGGTGCACACACAGCCCCCCTATCCTTCCTGAACCCATCCCTACCTATTCCCCCCCCCCATGCGTTCCCTGTGCCCTTAGAGCAGGAGGAGGGTATTTGATTCTCATTCCCCCCCCCTAGGTATGCCCATCCGTCTACCTGGGACTTCTTGCCCCTGAGGTTAGGGTGGCCCTGGTCCCAGTTCACCCCCTCCTCCTAAGTGTTGAGTCTCCTATGAAAGTAGTTCAAGGTAAGTATCTTGTCAGAACAAATCAGAAATTTCAAGAAATTTCTATTTTTCCTAATGATACTTACCTCGAACTACTTTCGGGTTATGGCCCTCCCATCCGTCCCCTGGTGAACTGGCACTCAGAGAGTGGGCGAAGGTTGGAGCGAGAACTGAGGACCTGAGGTCAAGATGGCGGCCGGGTCCCGGCCGGGCATTGTGGTGGCGGAAATCGAATCAATTTGGTCGGAGCGGAGTGGTTTATACCAGTCCTCCTATGAAAGTAGTTCGAGGTAAGTATCGTTAGGAAAAATAGACTTTACTTAAAAATTCTGATTTTATTGTTGTTACTGTTCTTAAAATATTTTATTTTAATTGTTCATTAATTTTCTTGCAGTTTATTTCTCCATTTCCCTTCCTCACATGGCTATTTTCCTTCTTGGAGCCCTTGGGCTTATAGCATCCAGATTTTCTAGCTAGGGCTGTAACTTAGCAAGTAATAATAATAATAATAATAATAATAATAATAATAGTAATAATAATAATAAATTGAACATTTACAGCGGAAATATAAATTGAATATGTATTGAAGAGAAGTAAATTGTCAATTATTTATTTCACTCGTTTTCTCATTAGACAAACCGCTTTCATGGAGATGAAAAACAGAAATTTTTCTGCCATTCTCTAAGATGGCGGATGAACCTAAGGGTCGTTTAATGGAAACTGCTACTGCTATTTTGATTCAGAGGCATAGGTACGAGTCCTTGACCAGCCAGCTGATTATTATAAAAGAATTTTCTGTAAATATATATTCCCTAGGTGTAATTCAATGCTGAATCCCATTTAGGGTTGATATTAAAATGCACACACACACACACACACACACATATATATATATATATATATATATATATATATATATATATATATATATATATATATATATATATGTGTGTGTGTGTGTTTTCTTTATGAAGAGACAATTCTGTTTAAAGCGCCAACGCTTCAAAACATAGATATCATAATAGATTTCATGCGAGAGTAGATGTTAATCAATGATACATTTAACTATTATGGACATTTTTGTAAGTCTCTCTCTCTCTCTCTCTCTCTCTCTCTCTCTCTCTCTCTCTCTCTCTCCACACACACACACACACACACACACACATATATATATATATATATATATATATATATATATATATATATATATATATATATATAATGTTCATATATATCATCATCTCCTCCTAAGACTTTTGACGCAGAGGGCCTCGATTAGATTTCGCCAGTCGTCTCTATCTTGAGCTTTTAATTCAATACTTCTTCATTCATCATCTCCTACTTCGTGCTTCATAGTCCTCAGCCATGTAGGCTTGGGCCTTCCAACTCTTTTAGTTCCTTATGGAGCCCAGCTGAACATTTGATGAACTAATCTCTCCTGGGGAGTGCGAAGAGCATTCACAAACCCCTCATCATGATCTCATCCACATATGTCACTCGAGTAATCTCTCTTATAGTTTCATTTCTAATCCTTTCCTGTCATTCAACTCCCAATATCCTTCTGAGGGCTTTGTTCTCAAATCTACTAAATCTGTCGGAAATTGTTTCATTGTCATACCATGACTCGTGTCACAGAGTAACACCGTTCTCACCAAACTGATTTATAGTCTAATATTTATATGTAATTTCAGGCGATTTGATTTCTAAATTTTTCTTAAGTTGATTTGCTTTTTCAATCTTTCACAAAACTCTAATTCTAAAGAACCTCTAATGGAGATCATAGTTCCTAAATACTTAAATGATTCTGCATCATTAATCTTTTCTCCTTCCAATAATATTTCATCTTCCATTGCAACCTGCGTTCTCATCATCTCCGTCTTTATTCTATTTATCTTCAGTCTAACCTTGTGTGATGTTTCATGCATTCTGGTAAGCAAGCATTGCAAATCTTGTGGTGTTCTGCTAACAAGGGCAGCATCATCAGCACATTATAGGTCTGCTAAATTCCTATCACCACTCCAATCCAATCCTACTCTACCAACTCCGACTGTTCTGTGCTTTACAAAATCCATGAGGAGGATAAACAACACAAGTGACAACACATTCCCTTGGAGTACACTTGAAATTCATTTGATAACACTCCACTTTCATTAACTTTGCATTTGCTATGCTCATGAACAGACTTAATCAAATTCAAATATTTAAGAGGAACTCAAAATTGGCGGATGCATACTATCAAAGGCTTTTTCATAGTCCACAAATGTCATCAAAAGTGGATTACTATATTCTACGCCTTGCTGTATAGCATGTCTCAAAATGAAAGTTTGGTGAGTACAACTTCTACCTTTTCGAAATCCTGCTTGTTTCTCTCTCAGCTGTTCATCAATTTTTCTCTCCAGTCTCTTTAGAATAAGCATACCATATATTCTCATAACAATTGACGTAAGTGATATGTCTCTGTAATTATTACAGTCAGTCAGGTCTCCTTTTTTTTGCCATTTTCACCAACACTCCTAACTCCCATTCATCAGGTTTTGCCTCTTCGTGCCACATTCTACAAAATAATCTTGTAAGTATTCTGGGAGTCACTTTATTTTCAGCCAATATCATCTCTGCAGTTATTCCATGGTATCCAGGGGGTTTTCGCCTCTTTAATTTTTTAAGGATAGCTTCGACTTCAAACAAACTAAATTCATTCATGGGCACATATAGGTCTTCAGCTTCAGGTATATCAATGAAATTATTCCCTTCATATCTGCTATTCATAACCTCACTAAAGTGTTCCATCCAACGTTGTCTTTTTTCGTCTTCGTTTGTTTTAACAGATCCATCTCTCTTTTTGATGGATATGCTTCTTCTTCTTTACCGTAGTCGAGTCGAGATTTCATTAAAAACGAAAAAAAAAAAATAATAATAATAATAATGATAATGATGATGATATTATTTGTGGATGTTTTTGTGTTGAATAAGAGTATCGCCAATGACAAAATTGTTTGCTGAACAGAAACTTATGAATTGTGCTCCATTTTCATTTGCAACTTAGCCAAGACAATCGACACCCATCACATTCTCTATCCTTTGATTATTCCTTCCAACTTTAGCATTGAAGTCGCCAATCACTATTTTCATATCTGTCTCTGGGATATCATTTATTACACTCTGCAGTTCTTCATAGTATTCATCTTGCCTTTCTTCAAGGGAATTATTTGTTGGTGCATAGCAAACTATAATACTCATATTGCACGGGTTTGATTTGAACTCCACTCGGTTAATGCATTTTCTGCTCTTGGTGTCATCATCATTTGTACCCCTTCTCTTCCAACTCCATCTGATCTTCCTGAGTAGATATATATATTGCCTTGGCCTAAAGTTTCCTTACCAATCCCCTTACAACATGTTTCACTTAGGATCAAGATATCCAAACTAAATTTCATAAATTCACTCTCCACTTGCTGTAACTTCCTAATTTGATTCATGGTTGTAATATTCCAGTTACCAATTTTCAATTTTTCTTTAGTATTTATAAACCGGTAGATTCTTAGGACCCTGGTATGCCCGGGACTAGGGACCATTCTGTCATCTTCTCTCCCATGACTGACTTAATCCATAGAGGATTCATTGGCTAGATTCATACAAGGATAGCCAGTTCCTTGTGATGTACAGTGCCTATCTAACTAAGACAAGTGACCCCTGCCAGTCCATACTAATTCTTGTAAGATCAGCCGCCAGGCATCAGCAGTAAAAGCCGAAGAGATAGTCTGTCACTTGCCTTAAACCCAATTTGTCACCCTGCTGCCAGTAACCTCATAGAGAACTAGGGGGGCATTTCATCCACACTAAAAGCTCTCATTACACCACCAAGTTTTTCATCCACTTGTACGAGTATAACCGTTGGCAAACGTGAATTGCTAAGCACGGTAACATACTTTTAGCATGGTATATATATATATATATATATATATATATATATATATATATATATATATACATATATATATATATATATATATATATATATATATATATATATATATATATATATAATCTACCACTGTTATATAAGAGATAATTCTGATTAAAGCGCAGAGGAATCAATATTGGTAGAGAAGTTTTTGATGCACGCATGCACGCACACCTCCCCATAATTGCATCCTTTTTTTAGATTGAAGATTCCCCCCCCCCTCCCCAACACACTAAGTCACTGTGATGCTGGGCAGTATATTCTGAAAAAGATCGTTCAAGTCTCTTTTGTATGATGTGTATTATGGCAGATAATTCATGAAACAGCAAAGATGTGATGCACTTTAACATCAACTGTGCACATGAAAACTTCAGAAGAAACAATATTGCTTGAAGCAATTTAGCAACTTTTCAATTTACAGTACAATCATATTTTAACAATTCAGTGTGAAGTATTGAATAGTTCTGGACATTTCTATATTTAGATTTTCTTTATTTTATCCTCATGCTATTGACGTTTTCATTAAGTTTTGGGCAATAGTCAATGATTGTATTATGATTATCTTCGGATTGTTTAAAAGAAATTTCTCTTTGTTTTTACAGGTGAGATGGGAGAAATTGAATAGCGATCTGAGAGGCCATCCAAGGTAGGCTATTCGGTCCTCAGACTTTCAGTTTATGGGTAAGAATCAGAAGTAAATAACTAATGTTTATTGGGCAGCGATGCATTGCATAATCCATCCATTACAATATGTTATCGTATAGAGAACAGATATGATAACATTTACATGCCATTTGTTTTACCTTCTTGTAAAATGCACCATTATTCATTATGTGATGGATGAAATATGTTTATTATGCGACAGTTATCCGCTGGATAAAATTAGTGAGTGAACTCATTGGGTATCTATTTTTTTCTCATTATATAAATAAATATGATAATTTTACAATAACCGTTTTCATGTTTTGTAGACTTAGTGTGTGAAAAGCCCCGGATTATTCTCTCATTATTTTAAGCAAAAATTTCGTCTTTTATTATTATTAATGGAATAGCTATGCTAACTACATTGGGTTACCATTGTCTATCATTTTAAGAAAAAATATCCTAACTGTCCATCACTGTCTTTTATCCTTTATAGAATGTCTATGGTTTTCGCATGGTGTTACTACTTCTTAAGTATTTTGTCATGAATATACTCAATCTAATCTTACTGGTTTTATCGCTAATAATATGAATAAGCTCTTGAATATTCATGAGTTATCTATTGAAGGTATTTTTCCCATGAAAATCTAAACCCAGATCGCCATTCCATGCAGTTGTTGATAATCGCATAATTTGTAAGTCGTAAATGACAAGAGTATTGTATTGTGGGATGCAACATGAGATGTTATGCATCAGCTGCGTTGGAGTTCTTGGAATGTTTTTTTCCTCACGCAGACTCGAGAGTTATAATGGTGAACAGCCCTTGTAATGTGTCACCCTAGCCATCATGTCACGGGGATTGAAATAGCACTACCACTAATGATAGATTTTAAAAACCTTCTTATAGTGATATAAGAATAAAACATGTGTGGGAATCCTAAAAATAATCATGCACATCTAATCCTTCAGGATTTATTTCGCTGATGAAATTTTCATTATTATGTCTGTAAATCAACTTTCTCGTTTACTTTATTTGTGTTTATGGCCTATTTTCAGTTCACCTAATCCTTGCTTTATGTTTCCTAGTTTTTCTTTTTGTGACATCTATAGGCCTACCACATTCCTTCGATGGCTCTCTCCATATTTGGCTTTTAATGGGAATCTGGTACCGTGGATATCCTGTGTCTCATAATTTCTCATAAGCTTCCCCGAGTTTCTTTTTTGTCGTTTTACCAGCTTCATCTGTCTGTATTATATCCGTTTCCTGTCTGTATGTCCGGTGACTCTTTAGCATTCTTGTGTTTACTTATTTATCACCTTGTATTTTTATATTTAAGTCTATTTAATGCTATATATTATAAGTATTATCCTGTCTCTCCTTGCCTTTTGACACTTATCTGTTTCGCTAATGGTTTTTAGAATTCTTCATTAGCTCCTCGTATTGTATGCTATTATTTTAGGGCAGGATTTCTATCAGCTGACCTTCTATTTCTATATTAGTTGTTACCCTAAATAATTCAAAGTAAATTTAAAAGCGATGTCAACAAAAGTGAGAGGCTTTATAAGAGACCGTTTGCTTGGAACATAATGCCTGATTACCATAGTTACTTAATACATCAGAAGTCACATAATTCGGACTCAGTCCAAAATTTTTGGGATTACTGTGCATTTTATAAAACTTGTCTTAGTTGGTGAAACACACCTCTCTCTCTCTCTCTCTCTCTCTCTCTCTCTCTCTCTCTCTCTCTCTCTCTCTCTCTCTCTCTCTCTCTCTCTCTCTCTCCAAATCTTATGTGATTACTTTGATATTTTTTTCACATGCCGTCTCTAGATATAGAAAGAGACTGGAACGAATGACTAAGGGGACAGCTAATAGACATTCAAAATTCTTAAAGGAATAACAAATGTAGACTACAACAACTTCTTTCCCAAGCTTAGTATAAATCAGTCCAGAGGTAATTAATAAAACTGGAATTGAAAAGGTACAACAGCAATCAATATGGTAATTTCTTTACATACAAAATAGCAAATACATGTAACTGACTTCCTGTGGATGTAGTGAACAGTGTAATAACCGAATTCAAGAATAACTTAGATAAGATCATAAAAACTCTTAAACGCTGAAACTATATTGCTATACCTAAGAGCAAACGGAGTCTCTGCGGATGGACTAATAAGTCTTTGAGACATCCAACATCCTCGTAACTCTCTCTTTCCGTATTTCGTATTTCTTTCTAAATTTAAATTGATTCCCTTGTATTTCCTATATCCCATCTTAATTGGTGAAACGATCTCTCTCTCTCTCTCTCTCTCTCTCTCTCTCTCTCTCTCTCTCTCTCTCTCTCTCTCTCTCTCTCTCTCAAGCCCAGTTGTTCCTTCTTGGTAATATTCAGTTGTGCCTAAGACTTAAGGTGTTCTTGGATGTCCGAAAATCCCAGTAATCACTAACCTTCTGCTGTCAATCCTAACAAAAACAGGCTTCTGCTTTGTGCTGTTCAATTGGGAGCTGTGGCACGTTAGGAGCAGCCCAACATTGAGCAGACTTGACTGTTGGTTTGGGAACACTTCTGGGAGGGTGGGGACAGAAAAGATGGAAAGTCATCTGGGATTAAACGAATTCGACAATAGGTGGGTAAATATCTGCTACCCTTCTTTTCTCATATCAGTGGTCAAAAAGAAAGTAAAGTAGTAGTTAGGAAAAATTTCCAAATATGTATATATATATATATATATATATATATATATATATATATATATATATATATATATATATATATATTAGACAATAGCATAAAGAAATTGAAGATGAGTGAGGAACTGAAGCTAAAAAACATGTTCAAAAGGCCAGATAGACAAACAGTGCGACGGCTTCAAATAAGGGTGGGCACCAGACCTGCACTGTAATAGTGTATACCTGATCTGTCAGTATGAACAAGAAATAAAAAAAAATAAAAATTAAAAACAAGTATTAAGGAAATAAATGACAAAGATGATGTCCAAGTTCCAATAGTTGGAAATAAGAAATAAAGAAATCATAGATGGTGTAGTAGAAAATGGAATTAGTATCCAAGTGATACTAAATAGAGTAAAACCAAGGACAAAACTTGATGAGGAAATAAATATCAACATGAAATCCACTTGAGGAAGAGTAGCAAATGACCTGACGAAACAACCTAGAAATTAAACTTTTACCAGAAACACATTCTCTCTCCTAGCAAAGGAAGAGGAAGAGGTGACTGCTAATCTGAGACTCCATAGTGAAGGACCAAAGTGAGCACTTTGGCCTTAAAAAGAAGAGAAAGGTCAAGTCCTACCCAGGCGTCAATGCTTAGAAGATAGAAAAAGGAGTTTGTAAAATTACAATGGGGAACAAGACTAATTTTATTATTCAGGCAACTTGAAACGATCTGTTCATAAGAAAGGACACCGCTGGCCAAGTAGAATGTTTGGTGAAACAGCTAGAAAAAACTGTATTCACCCGAAACTCTATGTCAGCCACTTCACCATCATTAATGCCATAGGGACAAATGAAAGGCTAATGTCTATATGCCAGCAAAAGATAGTTTAATGCTCAGTCATTTAGAAACAAAATGGAAAACTAGCTAGTGAGGAATCAGGTGTCATAGCTATTACCAAGATATGGATTCGAGAAAAAAGAAAATATTTTATCAGAGAATACGAAATCTCAGGTTATAAGCTTTTCTAGAAGGATCGCCTTAGAAGGAGAGGTGGAGTATTAATTCTCTATGTTAGAAATCACCTAAACTCAATAGTAACCGAGTATGATGTGACAGATGCAAATATTAACACCATAGGAAATAACATGGCCTTACTAGTAATATACAGACCACCACATCAGTCACAAGAACAGAATGAATAGATATAAAGATAACTTGGACAAGAAGTGAACGATAAGCTAGCCTTCTTCATAGAAGACTTCAATGCAGCAGTAAACAGGGACACTATGAATTCTACATCATGCACAGAGGGACACAGGCTACTAGAATTTGTTAACAATGAATTCCTACATTAGTAGGTCAATAAACCTGCTAAAGGAAACAACATAATAGAAATTGTGTCAATGACAGAAGAAAATTTAGTATCCCATGTCTCAGTAGGCAAAAATATTGGCAAAAGTAAACATAGAATAGTTAGGTTTCGGGTAAATAATCTTCATCTAAACGAAAAGAAAATTATAGATAAACTAGACTACAGGAAAAATAACTGGATACAACTTAAGGAATACACCAAGAATTTAGTATATGACAAAACAGGGATCACAGATACACAATGGGACTCTTTTTCAAAAAGAAAAAAAAGTTAAATATATACAGCATAGGAAAAATTTGCCTAATGGAACTCTACAACCCAAATGGTTCTACAGGCAAATAGCCAATGCAATAAGAAGCAGAGATTGGAAACATAAATCAATGGGTCTACAGCCCTCACTTTGTGAAATTTCTGAACATAAAAAATTATGCAAAAATGTAAAACTTGTTAGAAAGGCCAAGATCAATGAAAAGAAAAAGTGTACTTCAGCTAGTAAAGAAACCCCATTTTTTTTTGCACATGTAAACAGTTGAAAACAGATTACAAAACAAAATTAGCCAATTAAGAAAATTGCTGAAGTTAAAAATGCAAATTCCTCCAGCGTATTCATTAGGAAAGAATCAACAGCCCTCTCTGAACCATCTGTCGAATATGAAGGGCTACAACCACTAAAGAGAATCACTTTTACAGTGGAAGATGTCAAAAATAAAATAAAAGGGGTCAACGTAAGTCTAAGGTACCAGGTCCAGATGATATTCACCCAAGAGAGATTATAGAACTAGAAGAAGAGATAACCCCACACTTTTACTAAATGTCCCAAAAGACAGCCAATGAAAGAAAGCACCACAAGAGTGGAAACAGCAATGTTCCTCCAGTCTACATTTTTTTTATTCCATTATAGTAAATTTAATAGTAGAGCACATAGAGAAAAACAATCTTCTGATAGTCAAAGCAGGGAGCTTCACATGGCTGCCCCTTTTCTCCAAATCCCTTGATCAACAGAGGGAACCAAGACAAACAGCTCACTTTTCCTGTATCACCTCACTTGTTCCGGTATCTTTGTCTTCACCTGTTGCCGAGCCTTTAGAAGTGTTGCTGCAAAGAGGAAGAGAAATTAGCCACTAAGGCATAGGACAACTGATCAGGTCAAGTCTCAAAAGAGTCTCATGATAGGAGTATCACTGTGCCAAAACCCGATACTCGCTAGGATGGGAACTCATGCTCCTACATCCAGTGCTAGGTTTTATGTGAGCCCAAGCACAAATATGGTTGGTCATGTCCTTGTCCCTCTCTTATGCTGAAATATTTCCAGGATGCTTCAGTGACATCAAGCCTCCTGTATGTACTAAGACATATCCACTTCAGGATACGACTCAAGTATGCTCTCATCTCATAGCAAAGAGGAGGTATCATTATCGTAAATATAGTTATAGTCGGGATGTTGGCATCCCCCCTTGTCTCTCTCCTACCCCAGGATATTCCAAGGACTCTTTGGTGATGCCAATGCTTTGAAGAAGATTGAGAGATTCACCAGTAGTACCAAAACAGAGACAATTGTATGTTCCCACCTAGTAGACGAGGAAAAAGGTTTTGTATTGGGAATAACTCATTCCCAGAGGACACACACCTGTACAGTGTACAGGTGTCATACATCTGCTAAGAATGCTATGTCTTTTGCCAAACCAACCCCATGTATGCTTCTGCAGAATGAGTTTCAGTGACGACAACCAAGCAGATGAATCCTGGTGTATTGTACAATCAGCAAGAGGCATGATTGTATTGATGTTGAAAGACCATCTCATACCAGCGGACCGATCCCATGTCCAGATCACTATGGGACAATCACCACAAACATGATCTCCACAATTCTGGCCTTCCATATCCCCATCAGTCTCTTTGTGTAACGTCATCACTTGAGCAGCCTTTGTGAGACTAGTATATGTGGGATCATTATCCTTCGTACTTTTCACACATGTAGCAATTGGACTCATCGTAATTGGATCACTAGCCTTTTCTTCATTGACTTTGGATTACAAAATCTATGATCGTTCTCCTTGCTTGTACATGCTATGAACTCTTCCCATTATGAGCACCAAGTGGCTTCATCTTCACAGGAGGAACCTGTCAGGGGTGCAGAGTCAGGTAATAAAACCAGCCATACATGCAGAAGCCTGACCGTACGGTTTGTTGTGCAGGACTGGAGCGGCGATCGTATCTTGTGAAAAATTACCCACACATGCTACAGACCAGCCTTGCTTAGTTCAGGAGGATTAGGCACATTTTTAGTACTTTTTAACCAAATTTGTTACATTACAGGGTATAAAGTACAATTGGTAGCCTACATCTAATTTTGAAAATGCCAAATTTTGGTACTTTTTACTTTATTTTTTACTTAATATAAATCTATGAAATCTGACGAACTAATATGAAGGAACATGATGGGCATTCTCTGTCTTCTTTTACTTATTTCTCTTGAAGTCATTATAAGACCACATTTATCCCTCTTAATCGGAGCGTCCAAATATCTCTTAGGAGAAATATACTAAAAGGACTTTTGGACCTTTCTGGAGATCTCATGCTAAAACACTACTATACTTATAATTAGGCGTACTTGTTTTCGCCTTAATTTAAAGAAATTTGAAAAGGAGTGTGTTTATGTAGGCAGAGAGAAAGTGTGATAGAGATATACATAGGTTAATAGAATGATTGGTAGCTACTTAATTTACCCTCTGTTCCTATTTTACACCCTTGTTTTTGGTAACAAGAAATTTGCTGACCTAGAGTATGCTGATGACGCTGTCCTTATTAGCAGGACACAACAGGGCCTGCAATGCTTGCTTACTAGAATGCATGAAATATCACATGAGGTTTGGCGAAAGATAAATAGAAGAATGACAGAGATGATGAGAACGGAAGATCAAATATCATTTGAAGAAGAAAGGATTAATGAGGTGGAATCATTTAAATATTTAAGAAATATGATCTCTAATACAGGATCTAAAGAATTGGAGTTTAATGAAAGATTGAAAAAAAGCAAATCAGACAATGAAAAGATTAAGTAAAATTTGGAAATCAAATTACCTGAAATTGCATATAAAATCAGGTTCTATATCAGTTTAGTGAGATCAGTGTTTCTGTATGGACATGAGTCGTGGTATGAAAATGAAACTATATTTAAAAAATTTTGTAGATTTGAGAAAAAAAAAAACCCTCAGAAGACTATTGGTAGTTAAATGGCAGGACAGGATTAGAAATGAAACTATAAGAGAAATTACTCGATTACCATATGTGGATGAGATCATGGTGAAGGGTAAATGGAGATGGTTTTGGCATGCTCTTTGCACTCCCCTAGAGAGATTAGTTCACCAAACTTTCAACTGGGTTCCACAAGGCATTAGAAAAGCTGGAAGACCCAGCCTACATGGCTAAGATCTATGAAGCGTGAAGTAATAGATGATGAATGGAGAAATAGTGAATTAAAAGCTCAAGATAGAGACGACCGGCGAAACCTAACTGAGGCCCTTTGCGTCAATAGGCATAGGAGGAGATGATGGTGCATATATGCAGTACACTATATCATTATGATCATCATCAGCCATTGGTAGTCCATTGCAGGACCAAGACCTCAGACATGTCATTTCACTTGCGTCTGTTTATGGTCTTTTTATGCCAGTCTACACCTGCAAATATTAGTTCATCAATCCATCATCTTTTCTTCTTCCCCTGCTTCCTTTGAAATCTCAAGGACCCATTCGGTTATGCTTCTTGCCCATCTATTATCTCTCATTCTCATTATATGTCCTGCCCCTGTTCATCAATTTTTCGTACATGTTCTGAGAATATCCTTTAAAGTGTTCTCTCATATCCATGTTGCTCCAAACCAAGGCCTCTGACATGTCCTTGCAGTCGTGTCGGTTTATGTTCTTTCTGTGCCAGTTTATACCCGCAAATTTTCTTAGTTCGTTAACCCTTTGTATTCTCTTCCTTCTCCTGCTTCTTTTGCAATTTCTAGGTACACATTGTGTTATTTCTAATGTCCCTTCATTATATGCTTTGCTCATGTCCATTACTTTTTCTTATGTTAGAGTATCCTCTACTTTAGTTTGCTTTCATATCCATGTTGCTCTTTTTTCTGTCTCTTATTGTTAATCCCATTCTTATTCTTTCCATACTTCTTGGAATAGTTATTAGCTTTTGTTCTAAGGCTTTATTAAGGCTCAAATTTTGTTATGCATATGTTACTACTGGTAAAACCATCTGATTAAATACTTTTCTTTTTAGAGAAATTGGCCTTTTATTTTTCATAATCTCATCTAGTGTACCTTAATCACTCCTTCCCATGCTTATCCTTCTTTCAAATTTGGTCTCTTTTCTTGAGAGAAACACTTGTCTGTCATAACTACGTATAACCATTCACAATCCTTAGAGGTTCGTTCATAATTCCTATTTGTTGTCTCTGCATTTTCATTGAACATTATCTGAGCTTAGTTTTACCCACATTCATTTTCAGTCCTACATTTTTGCTTTATTCAAATTTTCTCTCATGTTTTGCAGTTCCTCCCATGATTCGTTATACAAAACTATGTCATCTCCAAATCTTTTTTTCCTGTTTCGTTGAGCGGGTATAAGGAGTCGTCATATCCAGGTGAGAGGGGGTGGTACACTCGAAAATCACACACTCCCTCAAATTGCCAAACCAAATGGTTCTAGTTAGGAAAGGGGGATGGGTTGGAAAGGGTTGGTTCTGTTTGTGTATGGGCGCCTATGTGCATATGTATCTAAATATTTAGACGTCATTTTGGACTTATAATTAAAAAAATATTTTCCATTACTGATATAAATTAGTTAGTCCACGCATTCAAGGAGATTTCCTTCTACTTTTGTGATCAAAATGAAAGAAATCAATCAATCAAGAAATTTGTTACGCCCCAAACTATGTAAAAAATGAATAGAAACAAACCTCTCTCGGTTACTCCAACATTCTTGCTCGCTACAAACAATCAGTACAACTTGCACTCACTCGCTCTCCATCGCTGTTGCTCTGGAGGAATTTTCAAACTAAAACAAAATAATCAGTTCTTCATAGTACGGTCTAAGAACGAAAAGGAAGAGAAAATCTATATAAGACGGTAAGCTTATTGCTTGAGTAAAGATTTACGTCATACACACACACACAGACACACACACACACACACACACACACACACACACACATATATATATATATATATATATATATATATATATATATATATATATATATATATATATATATATATATATATATATATACATACATTCATACATACATACATACATTACCGTGAAATTAATCTTAGTCATAATTGCTAATTCACTTATAGTTAGAATACTTGCTTTATTGTATACGTAACCCTGTAAGATACATACCTCACAATCAATGCTATTTTTTGATTAATAACCTTCCAGCCAGCATACTCTCGAAATATCCATTACTACTAATATGTGTGGCATGAATGGCAGTAACAAGATCTACATCCGTGGGCGAGAAGGAAATTTGGGGCCTCTGACCATTTATATCACTTTACCGTAACTAATCTTGATTAATTATGGTTGGGTCCGACATCCTAGTCTTGATTCCTATCTTCTCCGCTTTGGCTCTCTCTCTCTCTCTCTCTCTCTCTCTCTCTCTCTCTCTCTCTCTCTCTCTCTCTCTCTCTCTCTCAAGGAAACTACTGTATCATTTTGGCATATAGAATGGTGACTTATGGGTTTTAGTTGTTCTTATTGAACCTCACATGAGTCTTTTTTTTTTTTTTCAAGTAAAATTGATTTGTATTGTTCGTTTATTTGTGTAAGGTATTAGTTTTTACGGAAGTCAGAGGCAGCTATTGCTCAAATGTGATCATCTCCTTTTTTTCTTCAACAAAAGGTCAATAAAACGAGCAACCTTATGCCGATATGGAAATGTATAAAATAAACCGCAAAGAAATTAAGGAACACCTTCTAGAAAGAAATTCCTTTGGGTCATGAGTGGCTGAGTTATAAGATTAGAAGTGAAATTCCATTTATGTTTGTAATATTGAAGTTGCCTCACAGCAATAAATGTTGTCTGTGTTCCAAAAGAAAGATCTGCAAGATAATCTAAATTTCCCTGGTTCAGAAGGAGGGTTACTCTTTTATTTAAATCAATGGGAGAGGCTGAGAGAGAGAGAGAGAGAGAGAGAGAGAGAGAGAGAGAGAGAGAGAGAGAGAGAGAGAGATTGTTTGATTGCCGGTTAGATCTACAATTTGGGCCCCATGAAAACTATTGTCATCGTGTTTAAGTAGATAGATGGAAAAACATTGATAGGTAGATATGTTAATAGAGATGGAAAAACAAAACTTTCTGTCCAAATAAAATCTAAATTGACGAGTATTTGAACTTTTAAGGTTAGATTTCCCTTAGCCTTGTTTTCGAAATAAGGAAATTGAAAGAAAAAAAAATCTCCTTGATTTGTCTTATTGGAGAAATCATTTCTAGACAATCTACAGTAATAATATTATTATACTCAAATCAGATAGAAGTATGTTCCGTTGACTTAAAATCATAACACCTCTTTTAACTCGTAGCTAAATAAGAATTTTGACTTCAGATGAGAGTCAAAAGAAAATCGTCGTAGAAGAGGCGGTTGGGAAATGGGTACTTATAAGCTGGAAGGAAAATTTGATTTCTTCTTGATAGAGGGAGAAAGCCATGAATAAACGCAAGCGACAGAGGGGTGTCTTGTACAAAGCAAATTATCAGAAAAGAAGGATTTGGCTGATTTACTGAAGATGCACAATCGGGGCAAATAAAAGAGTGGTTTTGTGGTCGTTACAGATGAGTTTTGTATGTACGTGTGTTTTAGCAGTAGAGTGAGAAGAGAGAGAGACAGACAGAGCTAAGAAAAGAGAAATTTTTTTTTTTGGGAGCAGTCGTTTAATTACTATATATGTAAAAATAATATGATAGAGGGTGGACAGTGTTTCATAAGCAGGTAACCTGAAGTGATTCAATAAAGTATCGGGGATTTTTCTGCCTCCCTCTTTCGCTCCCTTTCTATCTATCTATCGATCTATCTCTCATTTTATGAAAGATTCTTGAGTAGCTACTCTTGATAGTGTCAGAAATGAAGGATTTGGGCACGAAGAAGTCAAGTTCCTCTTATCGGGTCCTCAGATGTCATGTTGATCGCTCAATAGAGACATATCAAAAGAGAGAGAGAGAGAGAGAGAGTATTCGAAATAAAAGATTGTATTAATTGCCATATTTTAATTCCTTCATTCCTAGATTTTAGGGAATAGTTAAGGAGAATTTGTTCAAACTCTGAAAAGGTAAATGATTTATTTGTAAGATTAACTTCCATTTATTTGTAAATGAGAAAAGTATCATAGTAGGATGTATAGACCGCTGATTATTTAGCTCCTAAGATGTCTGTTTTTTTTTCGCAAGGTAGCAAAAAGAGGTTCTTTTTGCACTTGTTGGAGAATTGGTAATGTTACTATGTTAGTCTGTTAGATAAATATGTTTATGGTAGCTCTAGTCCTGCTGATTACCGCCCAGTCTCCAATCTAAATTTATGGAACATCTTTTGGGAAAACGTCTAAATTGGTATGTTGAAGGTTATAATCTGTCCAAGAGTTTGCAATTTGGCTTTCGCAATGGCCTTACAACTTCCAATGATATACAGAAATACCTTGATTCTTGTCAGGAGGTTCCTATGATTGGCATTGATCTTAGTGCTGCCTTTGACCGTGTTTATCATGAAGCCCTTGTTTTCAAACTCAAACGTTTGGGAGTAAGTGGGTATTTTGAGTAATAGATTGCAAAGAATAGTTGTTCAGGGGTGCCATATAGGGTATAGGAATGTTATATCTGTTGCTCTTTGCCCATTTCTTTTCATACTACATACACATGACATGTGGTTTGGCCTAGAAAACAAGCTAGTTGCATATGTCAATGATAGTAATCTCTTTGCATCAATTTCTTCTCTTGAATGTAGATGTGAGGTTGCTGAATCCCTTAATAGAGATCTATCTAAAATTGGTGCAGGGTGCAAATTATGGGGCATGAAGTTGAACCTTAATGTACCACCCGTGTGTTACACGATAGTACATAGTAACGGCATTTCTCGTTTTTGTATATATTATCCTTTGTATCTTCGCTCTCCCCTCGCACTGACAGCAACTTGTATTAACCTATCTGCCTACTTCATTGTTAACTGTTAACAGAACCGGTTGCCGGTTTGACCTTCTTACCGGGATCTTGTGTGTATATATACTCGACGTGTCTGTAATAAAGTTACTCAGTTGCATTCATCTCGTCTTTGACTCACAACCTACTCTTGGCCCATCACATTAGTGACCCCGGAGGTTGACTTGCTCCTCCCACCTTCCCCCCTCTCTGTTACTATGGCGGACTCCACGGAAGTTGGCGCCGCCCCATTCAAACTTTCGTCATTCGCCAGCGGAGGGCGTGATTTGCTCAACCACCAAAAGCAGATTATGTTCTCGTGGCGATACCCGAGGACACCTTTCCGGAAATCTCCGATTGGCTTTGTGAACGAGGAGACACCCCAATAGCGTATGACGCCCTGTAATGCTACAGAAGGTATGTACCTTCTGTAGCATTACTCCCTGTCGCCAGCCGCCTGTATAGCAAAGCTTTTTAAGCTCTCTCAACAACTGTTGGGGGACCAAAGGGCTTCGCTCGCCCTCAGGGAAATGACCAGTATCGCTCTCCTGCAACCTGCCGCAGACGGCTCTCCTCGTGAGGTGAACTTACTTTGTGCCCTTTCGGTACGCCGTTTACCCGAACCTGTACACGCTACCATACCGATGTCGATAGTTTACCCATAAAGGACTTGATGACCAAAGCTGACGCCCTTATGGACAGCCACCTCACGACCTTCAAGACCTCCATCAACGCCTCCACTCCTGACGAAGAGGACACCTGTTCAATGTCAACCGAAGCCGACATGAATGCCGTAGGACACACGCCTACCACGTGACTGCTGGAGCGGCGACAAAGCCACCCATCACCCACCATTTGCTCGCGCCCCAACCAACGACTTTTACAGCCGCTTACTGCCGCCCATCGGCCGCAGTTTTGCTACTACCACTCCAGATTCGGGGCTGCCACGAAGAAATGTACTAAGGATTGTCAGTGGCCAAAAAACTTGTAAGTAGGCCATCGCTCGTGGCGGTGGCCTCCCGTGTTTCTAATCTTTATTACATGATGCAGGAATGGGTGTGCGATTTTTGGTAGACACGAGTGCTTGTCGTTCTCTTTTGCTGAGGAAACTCTTCGGGACATGACGTAGTCTAAGTGTGCCGACGTCCGCCTGGTAGCTGCTAACGGATTTGCGATACCCACCTACGATTATGAGAACATCACATTATCGTTTGGAAACGGCAAATTTAATTGGAAGTTTCTCATTGCTGACGTCACATTGTTGATCCTCGGTGCGGATTTCCTCTCTCATTTCCACCTTCTGGTCGATGTCGCCCACAGACAATTGGTCAATGCAGATTCGTACTTGCCGACACGTCTTCAACCCTTACTCTCCCCATCAGTGCATCCATGGATGCCTACGCCCACCTCCTCACGTCATACCCGGAAGTTTTCCGTCCAGAACTTCGCCAAACGCCCATGGCTCCTGCCAAACACGGTATCTATCACCATATCAAGACGATGGGACCCCCAGTCTTTGCCAAATTCAGACGTCTGGCACCAGAGCGATTTGCAGCCGCCAAACAGACGTTCGCTGAAATGGAAGAAATGGGCCTTTGCCAAAAGACCTCCCAGCCATGGTCGTCACCCCTACACATCGTCCTGAAGAAAGACGGCTTCCTCCGTCTGTGTGGTGATTATAGGCACCTGAACAGGCAAACAGAACCGGATCACTACCCCCTCCCAAACATCGCCGACGTGACCTCCTGCCTGCACAAAGCGAAGGTTTTCTCCACGCTCGACCTCCTGAAAGGGGTATTATCAGGTGCCTATGAAACCAGAAGACATACCCAAGACCGCCATCACCAGTCCTTTTGGTACATACACCTTCAATTACTCCTGTTTTGGCCTCCATAATGCTAGGGCCACATTTCAATGTCTCATGGATGGCATCTTAGGGAACCTCCCCTTCTGTGTATGTTACGTGGACGACATACTTGTGTTCTCTTCCTCAAAAGAGGAACACCTCTGTCACCTGCGCATCGTGCTCGATCGCCTACAACAAAACGGCCTTATAGTCCAGTATGACAAGTGTACCTTTGGCGCCAACGAAGTGTTGTTCTTAGGGCACCGCATCACTCCTGAAGGAGTCCATCCCCTCCCTGAGAAGGTAGCAGCCGTTCAGAACTTCCCCACGCCCTCAAGCCGCCGTTCAACTGGGATTGGATTACAACGCCTTGGCTGAAGCCCAAATACAGGATCCTCAACGACTCCAACACCACCCTCCTCTGTGAAATCAGTACTGGTAGACCGCGACCGTGGTTTTCTACTCCCATGCGCCGACAGGAGTTTGATTTCATTCCGTTCTACTGCACAGCTGCTGAAGAAGAAGTTCATTTGGCTCGGCATTACTAAGGATGCTAAGGATTGCGTCCGCGCCTGTACTTCTTGCCAAACTTCCAAAGTACATTGACACATGGATTCAGGAGTGGGCACCTTTTCTCAACCTCAGCGTCGTTTCGCCCACATTCACGTCGATGTTGTAGCCCTCCTACCCACATCACAAGGACGTCGTTATCTGTTTACCGACATTGACCGCTCCACTCGTTGGCCTGAAGCCATTCCCATGGAAACTGCAACGTCCGCCTCATGTACATCTGCCTTACCCTCAGGATGGATAGTTAGATTTGGTATCCCTGGGCATATTACTTCTGACAGGGGTACCACTTTCACCTCTCAATTGTGGACATCATTAGCGAAACTCATGGGCATCACCCTACATCAGACAACTGCCTACAACCCCGCTGCCAATGGAATGATTGAACGTTTTCATGGCACCCTCAAAGCAGCTTTGATGTCCCGCTGCAAGGACTCTAACTGGTTTATTCATCTTCCCTGGGTCCTCCTGAGACTAAGGACCACTCCTAAAGATGCCCTGGACGTCTCAGCTGCTAACATGGTGTATGGTGACCTGTTGGTCGTCCCTGCCAAATTTTTTCCTTCTGCAACCTTCTCCGACGATCTCCAGCGCGTACGTTACGTCGTGGGAAATTTACTCCATACCGCCAGACTTACAAGCCCCAGCGAAGCATCACATACCGACAGACTTGCACTCTGCAACGCATTTCTTCCTACGCAACGATACTAGCAAGCCACCGCTAACGCCCCCTTACACGGGCCCTTTCCTTGTGATCCGACGCAGTCCGAAAGCATTCCTACTAAACATTCGTGACAAAGAAGACTGGGTCTCCATTGATTGTCTAAAACCTGCTTATCTCCTGCCAGATGACCCGCCTACAGTTCGCCTTTCTAGATCAGGGCACC
Source organism: Palaemon carinicauda (assembly GCF_036898095.1). Taxonomy (NCBI): domain Eukaryota; kingdom Metazoa; phylum Arthropoda; class Malacostraca; order Decapoda; family Palaemonidae; genus Palaemon; species Palaemon carinicauda. The sequence goes on from NC_090731.1 coordinate 81,847,506, forward strand.
CTATTTAACATGTACAGTATGTCATTTTTAGGGGGGGAGCCATGTACCACCTGTGTGTCACACAATCGTACATAGTAACGACATTTCTCTTTTTTGTATATATTATCCTTTGTATCTTCGCTCTCCCCTCGCACTGACAGCAACTTGTATTAACCTGTCTGCCTACTTCATTGTTAACTGTTAACAGAATCGGTTGCCGGTTTGACAAGAAATAGCATGTTTGTATTTTGTGTCCTTCTTACTGGGACCTAGTGTGTATATATACTCGATGTGTCTGTAATAAAGTTACTCAGTTTTATTCATCTCGCCTTTGACTCACAACCTACTCTTGGCCCTGTCACATTAACAAAACTCAAAGTATGGCTGTAAGTAGGCCGAGGATAGAGGCTCCTCAACATTCGGATCTCAGCAGTGATAATGCTTCTTTAACTATGAACAATTTTAAATTTCTCGATGTGATTTTTTTTTTCAAAATAATTCTGAAAAACACATTCGGACTGTTTCATCTTTAATTGCACAAAAATTCCATATAGAGAAAGTCTTTTAAGAATTTGGAAATCAACTTCTTAAAGAAATGTTTAATTCTCTCAACCTACCTTGTAAGAGTATTGTTCTCCTGTTTGGTCCTAAGTTTCTTAGTCATGGTCTTGATATTAATCTCAGACACTGTCGTTCAATTAGTTCTTTATGCATGTTGCATAGGATTTTATGATAATGTGACTACCTACACGATACCAGAAAATTGTATATATAAAAGGAAATAATTTAATATGGTTTAGATATTAAAAGATAACTGGATAAATAATTAACCAAGATAAATTTCTGTTCAATGTATACAAATAGAGAAGAATATCTACAAATGAGATACTGGGGATTTAGAGGTAACGAGATAAGAGTGTCATAATACACTCAAAAATGAGATTTAAATATGAGCCGAACAAGATAAGGCGAAGTGATATTGCAGCAACTGTGTAACTTCGCCTAATTTCTTTCTGATCAACATAAAAGAATCAGTATTTTTTGTTGGCTTCTATTTTATATTTCATATGTGTATTTTCAATTGTAAAAAGGTTGACAAAGGACAAAGTATATCCGTGTTTTTTTTCTCTCTCTCTCTCTCTCTGTCTCTCTCTCTCTCTCTCTCTCTCTCTCTCTCTCTCTCTCTCTCTCTCTCTCTCACCACGTGCTTAGTCAATATTATTATATACAGATGATATGACAAAACACTGGTCAGAGGTTAACATAGGAAAATAAAATTGCTTATATAAGAGTACGACTTAGTCAGATGATGTTTCCAGACTCCTCTTTTATCTAAAGAAAATTACAGCATTTTTGGAAAAACGAAGAAGCCAAATGATTTGGGAGTAGGCTACAGGGGTGATGAAAAATAGTGCGTTTTCAATTATCCAAATGTATTTTGATATTTTCACAACGATCAAAGAAATTGTAGATTCCATTGTTTGTTAAGACCGCAAATGGCAGCAGTAAGTTTCAGGAACATTTTGTTTTTGATATAGAGCAAGCATTAATCGTATTGGCATCCTCCTCTTTCATGCTCTCTCGGGACTTGAAAAGGTCGGTAAACTTTCATGATGAAGGTAAAGATGAATGATAGATGTTATAATGAAATACTTCCATAATTAACATTTCCTCATGTATTTGCCTGTGCATGAGTGTGGTTATGAGTATTGTAGGTCTTTTTTTTTTTCTTTTTGAGAAGACATTGTGAAAGCTGTAACATATTTACACCAGGTCTAATGTGCATAAGAGTGATTATCTGTAGAATCAATGATATTAAAGCGCTTTTTCAACATTTTCTTTGCTGATCCTTCATCTAGCTTATATATATATATATATATATATATATATATATATATATATATATATATATATATATATATATATATATATATATATATATATATATATTACAAATAAGTTACAAATAACTTTGATATTGAATTGGCTCTGCCAAGGGATCACAGACTCATTACGAAATTTGTTTATAGCACTGCATAGAAATAAAGGTTTACATTCATTCACATTAGATTTGGTGCTTGATCAAGTACCGTGTTCACCCTTATTTCTGCAAGGCACTAATGTTCTAGACCTTAGCCTTATAGAATTAGGCTACTTATGAAAAGAGGAATTTCGCCATGGATCGCTGGAGGAATGAACTCAATATTAAAGGGTATTTGTGGCTTATTTATATAAATGAAAATCACGCGTTTTAGTCATGAAATTCTCACACATGCACAGTACACACACACACACACACACACACACACACACACACACACACACACACATATATATATATATATATATATATATATATATATATATATATATATATATATATATATACAATTGTCCATGCCGACAGACATAAATGACGTGCTGGAGGTTTTCTACACGAAGATATAAGAGATTTATGCAGTTTGCACAGTGAGGATACCCTCAGACGGGCTCTTATTAATCGAGTGACGGCCCGAGCAATATGGCCGTCTCATAGGCAAGAAAAGCTTTGGAAAGATATAGTTAACTACATTTCCGAAAATCTTTATGCTTTTAGAAAGGTTTACGCTTTCACTGTTCAAAATCAAAAGTTCACACAGTACATCTGGTTTTCTGTATTGGGGTTTGGGTCAGTACTTGTCCCCCCATGTTCCTCACTCCGGGAGGTGGTGCGCACTTGCCCCCTCTAATCTATGTATGGAGGACACTCCGATCCGGGGCACTGAATATAATGCTATAGACAGATATGCATACATAAATATATTGTTGTGAAAATCGACCAAAAAGATTACAGACGTCTAACTTAAATAAAAAAATGAAATATTGTATACCAAAATTTACACAATTAATATGTAATATTTCTGTTCTTCTTTTGAACTCTGTCCTTATAATACAAAATATTCAAAATGAAATGAATGTATATTAATATCGGTATTACATAATCTCATCAATAACCTCTCTCCGGTTGCGAGCAATAAGGGTCTGAACTGGCTGACTAGGGGCAGGAATTATGGGTCGGCCGCCACCTCCCGATTTTACCTGTTCTGGTTTACAACATAATTTCGCAAAACAAACCACCATCAATGTTTCGTCATTATCAAAATTACCACCACACTTACACTTATACCTATCATCGGTTTCGGTGCTCACTAGCCGTTTCCCGAGAAAATCTTTGAGTTGTCCCGCCTCTCCCTCATTTTATTGTATCTACAACTAAGAATAAGGTAATTACATTTTCACATTCTCTAACACTGCATCGCCCTGAGGCTGAACTTTAATCCTGAAGCCACTTGCCCTTTGGGAGCACCCCCGGTCCCCTGAACCAGGAATCACATGAATACCTCAATCTGCCTGACTATGGATCAGGTTCACTCAACAGTATGTCATAATTTCTAGACACAGCAATACTGTCACATAACCTACCCCCACTACATTAAGCTCACACATGAGAACACATCCTTTTTCATTAAGTTAATCGGTATCATATATTAAAAGAAGATAGGAGGGCCGTTCAAAGAAAAAAAAAAAATCAAATGTTGGAATGTCGCAAATGCAAGGATGTGGAGGCACAGTTTGATTTGAGACTTTTGAAAACTACATCTTCCGGACCAACGTGCATGCGTGCCTGATGGTGTTCCGACACTACGCCAATGATGCTTTGAAGCACTACTGTGCTAGATTTAATTATCTTTACTTACTTTTACTTTACTTTTACGGGTTTATTTCTTGCCCTCCGTCAGACACTAAGTCTGTTCAGGCGAGCCTTGGTGTGTGAAAAAATAATTTCATTCCAGTTAATATTTTGCTCTGTATCTTATCAGTTATTTCGCTAGCATTTGTATTCGGGTTTAATAGTTTTCAGGTCACTATTATAACACTTTCTAAAAAGATATGTCTTCAGGTTTTTCTTGAAAGCTGCCACAATTTTTGCTATTCTTGACATCGAGTGGAAGGTCGTTGAAGAGTCTCGGTGCAGCATAACTGAACGTTCTTCCTCCTATTGCATGATTCACACTAATTTCGAATAGTCTATGTGGGTCATCGGCATGTCTAACTCTTACAGCGGTGCTGGTAGCTTCAGGGTAGGGGACCAAGCAATCATGAAGATATTTAGGCTTATCACCTGTAAGTGCTTTGTGGGTCAACAAGCAAATCTTAAATTCAATTCTAGCCTTAACAGGTAACCAATGTAGATCGATCAATGCAGGAGTTATTCTCTCCCGTAGTTTAATGCCTTTTATCAGTCTAGCCGCCCGGTTTTGCACATTTTGAAGCTTTCTTAGTAGTGTATTGGGCAATTTGTAGTACAGAGAATTGCAATAATCAAGCCTTGATGTTACGTGACTCATCACTAAAATTTTTGTACTGCCCTCTGTTAAATATTTTCTAATAAATGCTATGTTTCTCAGGTAATAGTTACACACTTTCACTGTGTTCACAATTTGGTCCCTCATAGACAAATTACAATCTATCAGTACACCCAAATTTTTCACAACAGGCACAATCCCAACATCAGCATCACCAATTTTTATACTTTGAATTAACTGGTAATTCTTCAAAGCCACCTTTGTGCCAAAAAACATACATTCTGTTTTATCATCATTTGATTTGAGCTTTTTCCTCTGCATCCATGTTTTTATTTCAGTCATTATCTCATAAATTTTCTTCTCTGTATCTTGTGTTGTTGAAATTGAAAGGTAAAACTGAGTATCATCTGCATATAGTTTAAAGCCCACTTTTTGTTTTTTCAAGATGTGTGATAGCTCGATAGTATATATGTTAAACAAGATAGGGCCCAGAACACTACCCTGTGGTACACCTTTCATAAGAATTCTCTCGCTGGATCGGTTTCCAGAAACTTCTACAATAGTCTTCCTATTCATTAAGTAACTTCGCAAAATTTCAGTGCTTCCTCAGTCACTCCAATAGACTTTAAGTCGTCAAGTAAGTACTCGTGCACAACAGTGTCAAAAGCAGTACTAAGATCTAACATAATCAAAATTCCACACTTTCCCTCATCAAGAAGACCTATCATATCATTCATTATTGAGCATAAGGTAGTTTCTGTAGAATGATTAGCTCTGTAGGCCGATTGATTTTCCGGGAATACCTCTAACTCATCAATATGCGCCCATAGTTGCTCACTTATGACTTTTTCAATAAGCTTCGACATGTAGGATAAATTTGAAATGGGCCTATATGAATTTAACTCGTTTACATCACCTTTTCCTATGTAAATTGGTTTGATCAACGCAGTTTTTTCACAGCTAGGAAAACAGGATTGTGATATACTTAGGTTAATTATGTTCAGGTAAATATTATATACAACTTGTTTGTTTGGAGCTTCACTTATTGAACTGTTTGGGAAAGGGTCGTTTCCACAATATGTATTCTTCATCTCTATCATAACCTTTAACAAGTCGCACATATTTATTTCCTTAAATTTTATTAACTTCTTTCCCTCCTTCACTGGCATAACTGACTGTCCTTCCAAGTGATTTTTGGGGAAACCTCTACAGATTTTATCAATTTTTTCATTGAAGAATATAGCAAATTTCTCTGCACAAACATTGTCAGGCAAGACATATTTTTTCTTTAATCCCATCAAATCGTCTAGGTTTTTGTGAAAGTCCTTCATATTATTGGTTTTTTTACATTCGCCATCGTAGAATTTTCTTTTTGTTTTTTCTAACAGGATGTTATAGTCATTTCTGGCCTTATTATATAGATTTCTGGCTTGTGAGGATTTGGCTCTTTTTCATCTACCTTCCATCTTACGTCTGTGGCTTTTTGCCTTTAATAGCTCACTATTGTACCATCTAACATTTTCGCGTACAACTATTTGTTTGTTCTTTATGGGACACATGGTATCGTACATTTTTCCAAAATTGTCGTTATATTTCTTGGTATAACACCCAACACATTCTCTGTCTACCATATGTTCACATTGTATGTTCTCACAAGACATTTGCGCTACACTAGCTTCAATAAAATTCTCAGCATCAAAATTTTCCCGTTCCCTATATGTGATCCATTTTTTCAATACTCTGGTGCAATTTATATTAACATCAAAAGTGATGAGTTTATGTGTTTTTGAGATCTCAAAGTCTGGTTCCACTTCAAGGTTTCTTATTAGGTCAGAATCTTTTCCACATATGACCAAGTCGAGTGTATGACCACCTACTGACGTTGATACCGAAACACTGTTTATTAAATTAAACATCTCAAATACTTCCTTGAGTTCTTTAGTCTTATAATCGTTTTCATCATCTACCCAACAATTAAAGTCACCACCAATTAATGTATTTTTAATATCGTCCACCACACCCAGAAGAATACTAAATTCTTCAATGAATTTCTTCATATTACTCCCTGGTGGTCTATATAATGATATATTCAATACCTTAGTGTTTCTTGTCAGTTTTAAATAGATATATTCAAACGTTTCAAATACTATTCCATTCATGATAGAAACCCTAGAGAAGGTTTTCGACACGAAGACACCCACTTCTCCTCCAGTTTTATCCTTTCTTGGTACGTGGTAGAAATCGTGAGTACACGGCGTCATCTCCTGAATCTTTGAGTTATCACTAATATTTCCCTGCAACCAAGTTTCCGTTAATAAGCATAAATCTAATTCCATTTCGTTAATAAGATTTCTAATCTTTATGGTTTTATTCCCCACCGATTGAATATTTATCAGACCACACTTAACCAATGGGCTAGACTCCATGATCGGTTCTATTTTTTATCCTGGTAAGCTTCTCCTTGTATACTTTACAGTTATCATCGTATGTCTTATGATTCGTATCATTGTAATTCCTCACTGTGCAGTTATGACACTTTTACGTATTTACAGTACAATCTGTGCTTCGATGTTCCAAATATGCTGACTGTGTTTCCTAGGTTGTAATCGTTTCAAATACACGATGCCTAGACGGATGGAGCTTACTTTAGTTCTTTTCGAAAACTTTCAAGTGATCCCCATTACTCCGTAACAGATTTAAAAAGTTGAGGAATACGGCAATTGTTGCGAATTTATTAGTACCAGATTTAGGTTGTGTTCTGTGACTTCAATTGATAGTAGACTTTAGGGATGGCTGTCTAAATACACATTTAAACACCCACTCGTTTCCTTTCCTTATATGAAACTTTTCAAGATAAGTGACTTCGCTCATATGGTGGGGAGAATGTCAAGTATCGTTGAAAGCTGTTTTCTTCTAGGAGTCAAAGTTTATGCCGTTCCAAAAGGATTTCACATGGAATATCTTTTGTTTATTTCATGATATTATTCTTAGTGATGTTGATAATTAACTTTTATTTTTATAAATGTTGACGTGTTATGGTATGTTTGTAAAGTCTATTTTTGAGAGAAAAATAAAGGGGAGAGAAAGATTCTGCTAATCGACCCTCTGAAAGTTAATGGTTAATTAGTGGTTCTAGTAATGTCCCCATAGACAACAAAAACAGTCATTATACTAACTACTCTGTCTCTAGCTCGCTCACCCTATCTCGTGCACTGAAGGGTTTAGCACAACAGAGAAAAAAAGAAGAAAAAAAAGATAAGGTAAAGACAAGAAAAAAGAATTGAATCTTTACAATATTTGAAGCAATAATAGTAGGCTATCATAGGCCTATACAGTACAACAATTTCTTACATGATGGTCATACGCCTACATATTTTCTTATGCAATTTGTATTGTCTCTCAAGTGTGATGAAGAATATTTCACCATTGATAGTATTTAGAAAAACAATAATCTTTGATTTAAACATGATTCTTATTCATCTTGCAGACTAGGCTAAAGATCAGTGAACAACATTAATCAGATGAATACGTAGTTTTTTCATGGAAATGTTTATTATGTATATCCCTAGTTTTTATGAATAGATCTATGGCTTTTCCATAATGTACATCATCTGATGAAATTTCTGAAACAACAAGAAGGGTGTTACAACAACATCTTGAACAAAAACAACCCAAACAGAACCATTGCAGCCAATAAAACAACATCCATACCAGGAACTGCAACAAAAGCCACAGCAACACTATTGACCATATTAATAACGACACCAAAAACCAAACAATATGTATATATAAAAAAAAACTCAGAAGAATTTTAACTAAAGTGCTTTAGACATTGTAGGCCTAAATCCTACTTGTAATCCAAAGGTAAAAAAAACTAGATAATCTGTAACAATAAAATAGATATACAAACAACTTCGTTGTTTGTCGTCTCATGGAATGTTTTAACTTCATTTATTTTAGTTTTATTTTACGAAGGCATTACTTGGCTATTTGTTAAAGAAAAACTTTCTGAGATCAGCAGGAAATATAGTCTGCTTACCTTTGAGATATTCTGTTTTTTTTTTTCTTTAATTGTTCAATACTGCTTCTGTAGTTTATTCACTGCCTTATTTCCTTTTCTCATTAGGGTATTTTTCCTTGTTGGAACCTTGGGCTTATAGCATCTTGCTTTTCCTACTAGGTTTGTAGCTTAGCTAATAATAATAATAATAATAATAATAATAATAATAATAATAATAATAATAATAATAATAATAATAATCAAGCCGCCTTCATCATGAGACTCAATACTACTCAGTATTCTAGAAGTTTTATTCCAGTCATGACCAAGTTGTGGAATAATCTCCCTAATCAGGTAGTTGAATCGTTAGAACTTCAGAAGTTCAAACGTGCAGAAATGTTTTTATGTTGAACAGGCAGACAAGTCTTCTTTTATAGTTTATGTATCAAAGATCTTTTTTAATGATGTTACTGTTCTTAGGATATTTAAATTTTTTATTTCTTTCCATACAGTTAATTTATTCCTTGTTTGCTTTTCTCATTGGACTATTTTCCTTGTTGAAGCCCTTGGGCTTATAGCATCTTGCTTTTCCAACTAGGGTTATGGCTTAACTAATAATAATAATAATGATAATCGAATAGTGAACAAACATGACAATAGCTTAGCAAGTTATGATAATAATAATAATAATAATAATAATAATAATAATAATAATAATAATAATGATAATAATAATCGAATGGTGAACAAACATGATAATAGCTTAGCAAGTTATAATAATAATAATAATAATAATAATAATAATAATAATAATAATAATAATAATAATAATCGAATGGTGAACACACATGACAATAGCTTAGGAAGTTATAACAACAACAACAACAACAACAGCAGCAATATATGATAATAATAATAATAATAATGATAATAATGATAATAAAAATAATAATGATAATAATAATTATTGAATGGTGAACGAACATGACAATAGCTTAGCAAGTTATAAGAAGAAGAAGAAGAAGAATTCCTTTGTTTTTTATCATTTCTCGAGAGAAGTAAGGTATTTACTTAATTTTGAATATAACTTTTACCGTTAACTCAATCGATTCATGAATAAGGACTCCCAATCTCAATATTGCTTCAACTGATACATTTGGTAATCATCAAAATTATACATTTTATATCTTCGCTCCTATTTCAATTTTCATTATTGTATAGAAATAAGATATCTTAATTATGGTCATGAAACTGGTATGATTAGCCCTTAATTTAGTGCCGCATTTGACCGTGTTTATCATTCACCATTGTTTTCAACTTGGGCAATTGGAAGTTTGGAGTGTTCGTCAGTATTCTTTTTTCATTTTTGACTCATGGGTTGTTTACGGGTTGTTGTCACATAATGGGGACTGAGTAACCCCATAAGGTAGTCTTACAGTGTAGTCTTTGTAACGCTATTGGCCTTTGCATGTCGTATATAAACATGTGGAACTGCCGCCTCTTGGCTGTAGCCTACCATGAGAATTAGAGGCAGGATACACTGTATTTCGGCAATAACTTTATACCAAAGCTTTGGTTGAAGATAACTTTTAGCTGAAATATGTTTTACACCCATACATAATTTTCGATGGCATGCTTTAGTACCTACGTTTAATGAATAAAATACTTCAAGAGTGAACTTAGAATTCAGAAGCCAGAGCCAGCTCAAGTTCCATTTAAGGGCTCAGAGAAATTACATATTGTCAAAATGACGTCATGAGGCTCCGCCTGCCATAAAGTGGTTTCTTAGTCAACAACGTAACCACTGACAGGTTGATGGATAATCGTTATCGTAAACGAGGTCATTCAACAATACAGCGTGTTCTGCATGACTTACCATGACTGGTTTGTGCTTCGGTTTGTCACTTGAAGATCCGTTGCAGGACTTACGTAAGTTTGAATAGTTTTTATGTAGTGGAACGAATTGTGGGTGAGGGTTACGCCACAGCAGCCATCTGTACAACAACCTCCCCTACCAGTCATTTTGTTGTATCATTTGTTGAAAGATTATTCAATTGAATTTATAAAATGATAATTATTCACTTTCAGGTTAAAATAACTTGAAATGTACCAGATGTGCATTGTTTCGCATTGTCTTATTGTAAATGGGTATATGAATTTTGGATTATAATTTCAAATAATTGGAAAATATTATACAATGCATAGCATTTTCAGGATTTATTTATTTACAGAGAAAAAGGATGTTATATATATATATATATATATATATATATATATATATATATATATATATCTATCTATCTATCTATCTATCTATCTATCTATCTATCTATCTATCTATCTATATATATATATATATATATATATATATATATATATATATATATATATATATATATATATATATATACAGTATATATATATATATATATTAGAATACAAAGACAAATTGATTGTTGAAAGTTTCAGAGGAAGTAATGAAAATTACAAGGCAAAGCATGTTGAGTACTCCCGCATTGATAGTAAGGTAAAAAATAAAGCCAGTAATGACTGGAGAGAATATTTAGACAGGAAAGAGATGAGGCTGACAAAGCTATGAATTCAGGGAGTGGCTATGGTGTAAGAATTGCTCAGAATTATTAATGAAATGTCCACTAGGGCAAAAAAGAAGAAGCATATACCCATAAAAAAGGGAGATGGATCATTTATAACAACAAAAGATGAAGAAAGGCAACGTTGGATGGAACACTTTAGTGAGGTCATGAATAGGAGATATGAAGGGAATAATTTGATTGATATACCTGAAGCTGAGGAAGACCTTGATGTGCCCATGAATGAATTCATTATGTTTGAAGTCGAAGCTATTATTAAAAAACTCAAGAGATGGAAAGCCTTTGGATACGGTGGAATAACTGCTGAGATGATTTTGGCCGACAATGAAGTGACTCCCAGAATACTTACAAGATTATTTTGTAGAATGTGGCATGCAGAGGCGAAACCTGATGAAAGGGGGCTAGGAGTGTTGGTTAAAAAAAAAAAAAAAACTGACTGATTGCAATAATTAAAGAGGCTTCACACTTACGTCTGTTGTCATGAAAATATACAATATGCTCACCCAAAAGAGACTACGGAGAAAAATTTATGAAAAACAGATGAACAAGCAGGATTTCGAAATGGTAGAAGTTGTACTCGCCAAATTTTCATTTTAAGACATGTACAGCAATACATAGAATATAGAAATCCACTTTTGATGGCCTTTGTGGACTATGAAAAAGCCTTTGATACTGTGCAGTGGTCAATTTTGTGGAGAGTCCTAGGTTATTATGGAGTTTCTTTTAAGTATGTAAATTTGATTAAGCCTGTTCATGAGCATAGCAAGTACAAAGTTAATGTTAATGGAGTCCTATCCAATGAATTTCCTGTGAACAGTGGAGTACTCCAAGGAAATGTGTTATCACCTATGTTGTTTATCCTCCTCATGAATTTTGTAATGCATAGAACAATTGGAGATGGTGGAGAAGGATTGGGCTGGATTGGTATCATGAAATTAGCCCACATAGAATATGCTGATAACGCTGTCCTTTTTAGAAAAATGCCATGGGACTTACAAAGCTTGCTCACCAGAATGCATGAAATATCACATGAGGTTGGGCTCAAAATAAATAGAGGAAAGACAGATAAGGAGAACGGAATATGCAATGTAAGATGAAATATTATTGGAATGAGAAAAGATTAATGATGTGGAATCATTTAAATTGCTAATACAGGAACTGTAGAATTTGAGTTTATTGAAAGACTGAAAAAAGCAAATAAGATTGATTTATTTGAGGTTTTCTGGCATCCTGAAAAGCAAATCAGGGAATGGATAGGTTAAGTAAAATTTGGAAATCAAATCGCCTGAAATTAAATATAAAAACCAGGATATATATATATATATATATATATATATATATATATATATATATATATATATATATATATATATGTATATATATATATATATATATATATATATATATATATATATATATATATATATATATATATATATGAGTGTAGTGAGATTGGTGTTTCTGTATGGACATGAGCCGTGGTATGACAATGAAATAATATGGCCGGACAGGATTAGAAATGAAATTATAAGAGAGATTACTCAAATGCCATATGTGGATGAAACCATGGTAAGGGGTAGATGGAGATAGTTTGGGGATGCTCTTCGCACTTCCTGAGAGAGATTAGTTCACCAAACTCAACTGGGCTCCACAAGGCACTAGAAGAGTTGGAAGACCCAGGCCTACATGACTGAGGACTACGAATCGTGAAGTAGTCGATGATGAATGGAGAAGTATTGATTTTAAAGCTCAAGATAGAGATGACTGGCGAAATCTAACTGAGGCCCTTTGCGTCAATAGGTGTGGGAGGAGATGATGATGAATATATATATATTATAAAGACCTGACCCAGGAGGGGAGCGAAGTAGACGCGGATAAAATTCAAAGTGTATATATTGGTTCTCTCTGACAGTCTTATGTATGGCTCCTGCATGTGGTTAGGTAGTACAACACTTCCTTCTCAAATGCCTCTTTGAAAAAAGAGATTGTGTTTTCTCAGTATTCTTCAAATACTTATTTTTAGTCTATAAATGTGCAAACAATATACATACATATATCAATGAAAAAAGAAAACAAGGAACATGACGACATGCATTTCAAATGAAATATTGTAATAGTTAAGAAAGCAGAGAAAGAATTAATTACTCAGCCCTCTTTACTTTATTGATATATGCTTAAATAACTCCGACACATTACATAATGTACTTTGTGAGTATACCTGACGGAAAGATAATTTCTTTGTATCTATATACAATATCTAATGATATCTGCACAAGTGTTTGTTTGACATGAAATAAGGATTAAAATACATTGAAAAATTGAAATACGTTGAAGAAACACACGACCTCAGTTTCATGGAGGATCTAGGGCTTAACACTCGTCCCGTACATGAGTCCCCCCCCCCCTAATTAGCGGAGCTGTTTTCGTGCTCAGGTAGATAAGGTATTTTTAGACGGTCGATAGACACCCAAGGGGCATGGCCCTTTATTTGAATTTTGAACACTTTCACTTCTTTGTAACACATTGTATGGGCCCTCATACGGGGGAGAGAGAGGTGGGCGGGGATGGTCAACTCAAGCGAACACATGAGGGACATTGAATAGGTTCGGTGGCACATATCTTCTTGGGACATCGGAATACAACTGTTTTGCAGGCATGATTTTTTCTATGGTATTTCGTACGTCCGCCAAACCCTGCAGGTCGTATTCGTATTACTTGACCGTACAATGCTTCAGGATCGACGAATTAAGTATGGAGACCCAGCAGCACCCAGTGTAGGTTGCGGTGCCAGTGTTAACCTTGACAGATAACCATGAGAGATGCCTTTAACGTGCGGTGGAAACATTCCACCGTGCCATTCGCCTTGGGGTTATATGCTGTAGTGTGATGTAAGGACGTACCCAGTGATGCGGCCAATGCCTCCCAGAGGCGTGATGTAAAACTTGTTCCTTTATCACTCTCAATGGCTTCTGGGACACTGTCTAGCCACCCACTGAATAAGAGCCTTTGCACAATTCTCAACCGTCGGTTGACGGAGGGGTACCGCCTCTGGCCACCTTGTATTTCTATCAACTATCATAAATAAATATCGGTATCCCTCTGACGGAGCCAGGGGACCCACTGTATCTACATGGATGTTGGCTAGATGTCTAGCTGATATCTTAAAATTTCCCACGCCAGTGTCTACATGCTTGCTTACTTTCACTTTTTGACAAGAAACATATTCCCTACACCAAACCTTTATATCACTTCATATTCCTCCATAAATATCTCTGTCATTATTTTCATTGTTCAACAGCCTAATGTGTGAGAGAGATTATGCACATTTTCAAAAGCAGTCTTCTGTAAGGCAATGGCATGTAAGGGGGCGCCCTTCCAGTACTTATTTTACACTGTAGGGAAAACTCCCCAACTTTATAAGAAATCCACTTCAAATTATCCTTACAAAGGAGGTGCACTAAGGCTTTGTTATTCACTTGACATGCCACAATATCATTGTAATTTATTCCAAGTTGCACTGCGTTTATGGCATTCTGTGAGAGGGCATCTGCTACTTTATTTGAGTTTCCCCTAATGTATGTAATCCGGCAGGGAAATTCCGCGTTGGCTGATAGCTGCCGTTACTACGGGGAGACCATGGATCTGCGGCGTTAGTAAATGTGGGGACAAGAGGCAGATAGTCCGTCTGGATTGTGCAGGGCCTACCCTCGAGGAGACGGCGGAATTGGCGTATGCCCTTGTGCACAGCCAGCAGCTCTCTGTCGAAGGTAGAGTACTTCCTCTCTAGGCCAGTTAATTTCTTACTGAAGAAGGAGAGTGGCTGCTTTCCATTCAACATCTGTTGTTCTAACACGCTTCCAATAGAAACGCTGCTGGCATCCGTTGTAAGAATTAGATCTCCATCAGGAGAGGGATATGCCAGGCTTGTAGCTGATGGCAGGGCTCTCTTGGTTTCATCGAACGCCTTTTGAAGTAGTGGCGTCCAGATCAATTTCTTTGGTTCCCCTTGAAGGGCGCCATATAGCAGTGCCATGATTTCTGCAACATGCGGCAAGAAATGGTGATAATAATATATTATTTCGGCAAATTCCTGAAGACTTTTGACGTCCTTGGGATGGGAAAACTCTTGATGGCAGCCACCTTCTGCGGGAGTGGAGAAATCCCTTCTGCGTCGATTCTGTGCCCCAGGAATTCCACTGAAGACCTTGCCTACTCACATTTATCAGGTCTGACCAAGAGACCATTTTCCTTAAGGCGTTGTAGTACTCTATAGATGTCCTGAATATGCTACCTGAAGGAGGGGCTGAAGATAAGTATATCATCGACATACACGACAACGAAGGGCATGTCTCCCATGATGGAATCCATTAAGCTCTGAAACGTGGCACCTACATTCCTGAGACTAAAACAGGTGAAGTTGAAAGTGAAAGTGCCAAATGGGGTAATTATGGCAGTCTTAGGGATGTCTTCTGTGGCGATGGGCACTTGAAAATAATCTCTAAGAAGATTTAATTTGGAAAAGTATTTTGCCCCTGCGAGATTATTTATATCATTAATGTTTGGAAGAGGTTAATGATCTGGCACTGTGACATTGTTAGGATGACGATAATCCCCACAGCGCCTCCACGTACTGTCTGCCTTGGCTACCATGTGTAGGGGAGGCCCAGGGTGAGGAATCTTTTTGGCAGATTCCTGCTCACTCCAAGTTAGAGAATATTTCCTTGGTGACTTTGAATGTCTCTGGTGACAATCTCCTGTAGCGGGAGTAAGCAGGAGGCCCCTCTGTGACAATGTGATGTTTAACCCCGTGCTGGGGGCCCAGGGGGGCGATCAGCTAAGTCTTCCTTGAAAACACCCTGGAATTTCCCCATAAGAGCCTTGAACTCACGTGGTGTATCATAGCTTGTGTTCGCAGCCATCCCCAGCTCCTGCGGCTGCAGAAGGTGCTTGGAGGCGACGCTCACTGCGAGTTTGAAAGTCTGAAGGAAATCAGCTCCCAGCAATGGCTGCTCGATGTTGGCTACCACGCACAGCCAACGGTATTTTTTTTACCTTGGAAGGATAAATCCATCTTTCTCACTCCACTAATCTTGAGTTCTCCTCCATTCGCGGTGATGAATGTTGGTTCTTTGTACCAAAGGCAGGAGGCGTTACTTGACAAATGTGGAACGAATGATCTGCAGGTGCCATTGTCCTTTAGGAATCTCATTCCTGACTTGTCAAGCCATATGAACAAAGACACTGGTACGTTAACAGTATTGACTTGCCCATATAAATACTGGTACCGATGATTTGGCCCTCGAGCATGGCCCTCACTTATTTGGGTAGAAGGATCTTTGTAGGATGCATGACTTTTGTAGCGGGTTGTTGCAGCCCTGCAGTCCGTTTTTTTGACATCCAGTTGCAGGGCTTTTCACAATATCTGGCTTTAGTACCGAACTTACGTTGGTAGAAACAGGCTCTCCCTGTGGGCCTGAGAGGAAACTCCTCTCTGTTTGCTACCTTGGCACCTTGATCCCGATAAATAGTCACGCCCCTTACATGGTGCAAATGGTGGAGGCCGATGGGTACGAAGTGGGGCCACCTGCTCCTCCTCGCTGCTGCTGGTGTAGTCCTCCTTCCTTTTCCTTCTTCCTTTTTCCTTTTTTGCACGGCAAATTTTTGCATGCTAGTTTGACCCTCGTAGGATGTTGTGAGGCTCAAAATCTTAAGGAATTCTGTTAGTGGCAGCGACGATGCTTCATGAGCTGCTGCCCTTACTGCTTCTGGTAATCGGGTAATGGTTGCTTCCCATAAGATGTCGACCTTTCTTGCTTCTCTGGTAGCTGTGGGTGGAAGGGTTAGCAAACTTTGGAACTCATAATAGGCGTGGTTTCCCATAGTATCACCCATCGGGGTGTAATGTTGTCTTAAAAGAATCCTTGGTCCTCTCTTGGGGGCAGCATGAATACATCTCTAGTAGCTGAGCCTTGATACTGTCGTAAAGGACGGGCCTTGGTTGCTCCCGGTACCAAGGGTTAATACGTCTCCAGATGTCATCAAGCAAAAATTCTAGGAGTATGTCTGTCATACGTTGTGTCCGTGTAATTTGTCGGTTACGGAAAATAGATTCAGCTCTGCAGAATCACGCCCTGGCGCTGTGGGGAGTGAACATGGAGAGTTTCACGTGGGTGGCAGCGACTGCTGCCTGTTCGGTTTCTGAGTCGCTAATGTTCGATAGGTCAGCTTCGGGGTCACCACAGTAAAGACCTCACCCAGGAGGGGAGCGTAGTAGATGCGGATAAGATTCAAAGTGTAATTATGGGTTCTCTCAGACAGTCATATGTATGGCTCCTGCGTGTGGTTAGGTAGTTCAACAACACTCCCTTCTCAAATGCCTCTTTGAAAAAAGAGATTGTGTTTTCTCAGTATTCTTCAAACACTTATTCTTAGTCCATAAATGTACAAACAATATACATACATATATCAATGAAAAGAAGAAAACATAAGGAACATGATGACATACATTTCAAATGAAATATTGTAATAGTTAAGACAGCAGAAAAAGAATTAATTACTAGCCCTCTTTACTTTATTAATTTATGCTTCAATAACCTCGACAAATTACATATTGTACTTTGTAAGTATACCTGACGGAAACATAATTTCTTTCTCTCCATGAACAATATATAATAATATCTGCACAAGTTTTCATTTGATATGAGATAAGGATTACAATACATTGAAGAAATTGAAATACGTTGAAGAAACACACGACCTCAGTTTCTTGGAGGATCGAGCGCTTAACACTCATCCCGTACAATATATATATATATATGTATATATATATATATATATATATATATATATATATATATATATATATACATATATATATATATATATATATATATATATATATATATATATATATATATATATATATATATATATATTTGTTCCAACACAAAATACTTACCGAGAACTACTTTTCTTGGAGTCACTTGTGATTCCCTCAATCTCGACCAAGGTTTTTCCCGCCGTTACCCCCCTTACTCTGCTCTACATAGGCTTACCCCCGCCGCCAGAGAATGCGCCCTGAGGGCAGGATTAGGGCAGGTCACTGCTTCTCTGAGTCAGCGTCCTCATTAAGTTCCTTGGTCGTGAGCAGTACACAGCTCACTCTCGTCTCTCTCGATCCTTTGGCGCGTTTGTGTTCCACGTGTTTCCAGCGTTTTTGCGTAGTGCGTTATTCGCAAGTGTTACAGTGCGTTCTCCCTGTGTATATCCCCAGTGTACGTATAGCTCACTAGTGTTGTGCCATTCGTGTGCGAACGATGGAGCTTGTGCGCCGTTGCCCTGGGCCTAGAGCCGGAAAGTCGTGTGGGGCTTTCCTCTCAAAGCCAGAGGTAGACCCTCACTCCCTTTGTTCCACGTGTAGGGGGAAAGTTTGCTCCTCCGCGGACACGTGTCCGGAGTGCGTAAGTTGGGATGATATCCAGTGGGTACGCTACGGTACCAAAAAGAAGAAATCTTCTAAGCGTTCCCCCAGGAAGATTAGTGTCGTTTCTTCGTTACCGTCGGCCAGTGATCGGTCCGACGAAGCCTCGGCTTCTCCGTCTCCTTCGCAGAGGAGAGGGCAAGAAGCCTCCAGTGTTGTAGAAAGTCAAGGCGTTCTTCCCAGGGAACCCAGTGCGAGGGAAGAACCAAAGGCGGGCCCCTCTAGGGCTAACGAAGGGTCCGGTAGTGCTTCGGGTGAGTCAGGCCTTGTGGTGGGGGGCCACGCGTCCTCTGAAGACCCCGTATGGGGCAGTGTTGTTGTTTCAGAGTCTCCTCCGCCTTCGTGGGCCGGTGCGTCGGGCTCTCCCCCGCCAGGGGACAGCCAAACTAGAGTTCGCCGCCCGAGTAGCGATGCCTTCGGGTGGAAGTTGCCGAAGACGCCAGGGAGGTCACCGCTAAGAATGGACGTGACCCTGGACCCCTGGCCCCCTGGCATGGATAGATTAGACTGTGCCGACGATCTCCACGGCGGTTCCCGAGGCCTTCCTCCAGCATTCGATCTCGGACGCCCGGCGGCGAGGAAATTCCCCCGCGGATCACGCTAACAGCCGTTACGCGAGGAACGTGGCACCGTCGGACTCGTCAGAGGTAGACTCATCCTCCTAGGAAGAAGTCAGGGGGAAACGACGCAGGAGAAGGGAGCTGTCCGAGAGCGAACATTCCCGCTCTAGGTCAAGGTCGCGGCCTAGCAAGAAGCGCTCCCGCTCCCATTCCCGTAAGCGTAGGAGAAATGTCTCTCCCGGGGGCGCCTGGGTCTATGTACCTTCAGGAGAGTCCAAGAGGCTCCATTCACCAGACCCTCGTTCCAGTGAACGTGCGTCTAGGCTGCCGCTCTCTACGCACAGCCTAGAACCGCGCGACCTGGCACGCAGGAAAGACCTCTCACAGAAGCATAAGTCCTCGAGGCCTCCGGTTCTCCCCGCCCAGCGGGGGGAAACGCGCTTCTTTGCGGGCAGCCTGACCGAACCAGCCCAGCTGGTGCGGTCATCGAGTACGAAGGAACGGTTCCCGTTGTCGGGTCAGCCCACCGGGACCGTGACTTCCGCTTCCAGAGCCTTCGGGCAACCGAGGCCCCTCCCTGAGCCGGTGGTACCCACCTTGCAGCGAGATCCACCCTCTTACGGAGCTCCCTACGGTTACAGGTAGGCCCCCCCTGGACCCAAGGGCGGGACAACCGGTTTGCCGAACCAGCAACCCGGCGCCCCCAGCCCAGGCTGAGGCCTCGGCTGACGGAAGAGAAGCTCCCCCGTCGGAGGACTCCGCATACAGAAGAGTGGTGGGCCTCATCAGGAGGCACCATGGGATTACAGAACCCTCGGCGTCTAAGGGGGATTCCTGGAGATCAAGCCTCCTGAGAATTACCCATCACGCCACCCTTCCGAAGTCCTCCCTGGCCCTTCCTCTTGCCCCAGACCTAGTACTAGGGCAAGAGTACATAGACAACTTGGTGGCCAGCAATGCGGAAGCCCCCAAGTCCCAGAGTGCCTCGAAACTGCTCTAGGGCCTCAAAGCACAAGGGAAAGTATACATTCCAGAAGGGCGGCGCCCAGGCCCCTGTAGAGTGGACCCGGCCTTGGACATCCTAGGACAAGGAGGCTCAGACGAAAGGGCCTCGTCAGCCCCGGTTTCCTTCTCTCCTACGGAAGCCGCCATGATGGAGGAGATGTCGCGAGACCTGGTTAACGTCTCCTCATGGCTGGACTGGTGGGCCTCCACTTTAGTAAACGTGCAAGCCTCCATCGACCCCGAAGATCCTGAGCAGCAGAGCCTCCTGACGGACCTTCTCACCTCCGGGGGGAAAACTCTAAAGTTTCTATCGTACCAGGCGCTCGCCCTGACGGCCAACTGGGTACTAAGGAAACGAGACACGGTACTAACTAAGGTGTCGTGGAGGATCCCGGACAGAGAGGCCCGAGCTGTTCGTAGCCTACCCTTGTGGGGTGAGTCTCTGTTCCCATTAAAAGAGCTGGAGAACCTAATGGAGAAAGTGTCCAAGAAGAAAGAGGCCAACGTCCCCAGACATGCGTCATCTAAAAGGCCGCCATACAGGAGGGCCGCCTCAGATAGCGCCGTGACTCCTCAGGCCGCCCCCAACACTTCGAGGAGGGACGCCCCTTCTTCCCCCTGGACAACAACTCCTCAGCCCTCCCGCAGAGGAGCACCAGCTTCTTCCAGCTCCTTCAGGTCGGGTTACTCCGCCTCTAAGAGAGGCAGATCAGGCTGCCCCTCTAGGAGAAGGTAGAGGGAGAGGCCCCCTACTCCCGCCTAAGCCTCGGGTTGGGGGATGCCTCAGACCGCATTGGCAAGCATGGAAAGCACAAGGAGCGGATCCTTGGACGGTGTCCGTCCTGAAGGAAGGCTACAGGCTCCCCTTCATAGTGGACCCACCCCCTCTTATTCCAGCCAGCCAGACAGAATGGTTGGCCCCCAGGGACCCGATGAAAAGGGCCACCCTTCAAGAGGAGATTTCCTCCATGTTGGAGAAGGGGGCCATGGAAGAGGTCCTTCTCCCAGGCCCAGGCTTCTACAGCCGCCTGTTCCTGGTAGACCTGTCGGCCCTCAACAAGTTCGTCAAGAAGACGGACTTCAAGATGGACACCCCAAAATCCGTCCTGATGTCCTTGAGGGAGAAAGATTACATGATGACGGTCGACCTCAAAGACGCATACTTCCAGATCCCTGTCCACCCGTCGAGTCGGAAGTTCCTCCGGGTAAAATGGGGTTCCCAGATCCTGCAGTTCAAGACCCTTTGCTTCGGTCTGTCGACGGCCCCTCAAGTGTTCACGAGGGTCTTCGCGACAGTCTCAGTGTGGGCTCACGAACGGGGTATCTGTCTCATCAGATACCTAGACGACTGGTTGCTCCTTTCCAACTCAAAGGCCCTCTTGGAGGAGCAAGGGAGAAACCTCCTCCAGTTCTGCAGGAATCTGGGAATCGTAATCAATCTGGAAAAGTCGAACTTAACACCATCCAACAGAATGGGATACTTGGGGATGACGGATACCGTGCAGGGGAAGGTTTTCCCCTCGGAAGACAGGATATGGAACCTCAAGCACATCATTCAGCCGTTCCTGTCAGAACATTCCAGGAGGGCGAGAGACTGGCAGAGACTGATAGGTCACCTGGTCTCATTGGAGAAACTGGTTCCCCAAGGGAGGATGAGGCTCAGACCCATTCAATGGAACCTCAAGAGCCTCTGGTCCCAGACAGACTCACAGAAGGCGTTAATTCCAATCTTTCCAGACACGAGAACCTCCCTAGAATGGTGGCACTGCCAGTCGAACTCCCTCAAGGGGATGCCCCTCGGGTCCAGTCCCCCCGAGTACCTCCTGTTCACAGACGCCTCCAACCAAGGGTGGGGGGCCCACCTTCTGGAAGAGACAGCAAGCGGTACCTGGTCGGAGAGCGAAAAGCGTCTACACATCAATGTCCTAGAACTAAGAGCAGTCCAGAAGGCATGTCTTCACTTTGCAAGTCGGCTAAAGGGAAACACCGTGGCGTTAAGGTGCGACAACGCCACGGTAGTGGCCTACATAAAGAAGCAAGGGGGCATGAGATCGAAAGAACTGTGTGACCTCGCCATAAGCATCCTACATTGGGCGGACGAGCAGCAAGTGGTGCTGCTAGCAAGGTTCATCCCCGGGAAGAACAACGTGCTAGCCGACGGCCTCAGCAGAATGGGTCAAATAGTGGGGACAGAGTGGTCTCTACACCCAGAAGTAGCCAGACTCATCATTCAACGCTGGGGCTCCCCGGTGATGGACCTCTTTGCAACAAAGCTCAACACCCAACTACCGGTCTATTGCTCCCCGGTCCCAGACCAAAAGGCAGCCCTAGAAGACGCCTTCCAGCACAAGTTGGACAACCTGGACGTGTACGCTTTTCCCCCCTTCACGTTGATAAGGCAGGTACTCAACAGAGTAAGGGCCTCCCGAAACCTAAGGATGACTTTGGTAGCGCCCTGGTGGCCGGAGAGAGAGTGGTTCGCGGACCTAAAAGACCTAGCGAGCCAACCGCCTTGGCCTCTGCCCGCCAGGTCAGACCTCCTGCACCAACCGCACTTTTTCAGGCTCCACGACAACCCTCTCTCTCTTCGCCTTCACGCCTGGAGACTATCGAGTGGCTCTTGAAGAAGGAGGGGTACTCCTCCGCCACAGCTAAGAGAATGTCCCTGTACCTGAGGAGATCCTCTACCGCGGTATACCAGGCGAAGTGGGCCTCCTTCACGAAGTGGTGCTCGGAGAAACACATTAGACCTCTTAAAGCTTCGGTCCCGGACATAGCTGAGTTTCTGGTGTATCTTAGAGATAAAGTGGGAATGTCAATCCCAGCCATTAAAGGAGTTCGAGCTGCCTTAGGCCAAGTCTTCCTCCTGAAAGGCATCGACCTGGGGACCTCGAGACACATAGCGATGCTGATTAGGAGTTTTGAGCAATCCTGCCCCCCTCAAGCTAGGAGAGTGCCCAGGTGGGACCTAGCCAAGGTCTTGAAGATGCTAAGTCTTCCTCCCTTTGAACTCCTGAAAGATATCGGGGACAAAGACCTCACCCTCAAGACCGTCTTCTTGCTAGCCTTAGCTTCGGCTAAGAGAGTGGGCGAGATCCATGGTCTGTCTTACGACGTTTCGCACTCCAAAGGGTGGAAAGAAGTGTCCTTCAGGTTCGTGCCCTCCTTTGTGGCGAAGACTCAGAACCCAGCAGTCTGGGACCCGAGGTTTGAAGGTCTCTCAATTCCGGCCATTCCCAAGACGGGCATTACGGAAGACTTGAAGTTATGCCCAGTACGGACGCTCAGAAAATACCTGGAAAGGACAGCTCATCTCCGACCAGGTACCAAGAACCTCTTCGTTTCCACAGGTGTTAATAGGAAACAAGTTCCAAGAACACCATTTCCTTCTGGCTGAGACAAGTCATCGCTAGAACCTATGAAGAGGATAGAATGGCAGTGCCAGGCACTCCCCGCCCCCATGACATCAGGGGTCTGAGCACCTCCTTGGCCTTTGACAGAAACATGGCGGTGGGACAGATCCTGCAGGCAGGCACTTGGTCGCACCAGTCGACCTTTACTGCCCACTACCTCAAGGATTATTCAAGAAAATCCTTGAACGGGTTCTCCATTGGGACAGTCATTGCCGCCCTCCAAGCTGTGTAGCGGTAGGCCAGAAGCTGTCCCCAACGGTGAACAAATTCTTCGCGACTACATCAGGAGAAAATCGCCAGAAGAAATTTTAAGAGGTGAGTCTTAGATAATAGCGTAAGGTTGCGCAGTTACCCTCACTCCGCACTCTGATAGCCCCTGCATTCCATAGCCCTCTAGGCACTATGTGCCGAGTCAAGTGTCAGAATAGCACTCCCGCCTCCTAAAGTATAAGTCTCCAAGAAAAGTAGTTTTCGTTAAGTATTTTGTGTTGGAACAAGTCAAAAATTTTAAATGATTTTTATTTTTCCTAACATACTTACCGAGAACTACTTTCGGGTAATGGCCCTCCCTTCCGTCCCCGAGTGCCATCCTTCCATTGCCAAGTTGGGCTAAGCGACGAACTTAATGAGGACGCTGACCCAGAGAAGCAGTGACCTGCCCTAATCCTGCCCTCAGGGCGCATTCTCTGGCGGCGGGGATAAGCCTATGTAGAGCGGAGTAAGGGGGGTAACGGCGGGAAAAACCTTGGTCGATTGAGGGAATCACAAGTGACTCCAAGAAAAGTAGTTCTCGGTAAGTATGTTAGGAAAAATAAAAATTATTTAAAATTTTTGATATATATATATATATATATATATATATATATATATATATATATATATATATATACATATTTATATATATATATATATATATATATATATATATATATATGTATATATATATATATATATATATATATATATATATATATATATGTATATATATATATATATATATATATATATATATATATATATATATATATATATTTATATATATATATGTATATATATATATATATATATATATATATATATATATATATATATGTATGTATATATATACATACATATATAAATATATATATATATATATTTATATATATATATATATATTTATATATATGTATATATATATATATATATATATATGTATATATATATATATATATATATATATATATATATATATATATATATATATATATATACATATATATATATATATATATATATATATATATATTTATATATATATGTTTATATACATACATATATATATGTATATATATATATATATATGTGTGTATATATGTATATGTATATATACACATACATATATATAAATATATTTATATGTATATATATATAATATATATATATATATATATATATATATATATATATATGTATATATATATATATATATATATATATATATATATATATATACAGTATGTATATGTATATATATATACACACACACACACACACACACATATATATATATATATATATATATATATATATATATATATATATATATATATATATATATATATATATATATATATATATATATTATAACAACAGGTTTTCAGGCCTTACGACAAATCATGGGTATGACATCAACAACATTATACTGTATTATTATAAATGTAAATTGACTTTCACACATTTTCTTTTCCATATCTATCAAGACAAATTGTTACATACATTATAGTGTATAATCATGTTAGCATGATTTTATAGTTTTATATCAATTAGACATAGTTATTGACACTATTTCCTTAGACATTAGAATTACTACTATGGTACTTTGTCAATAATGCAGTGATGTAGCTTGGCCCAAAATATTTAACGGCAAAGAAACGAATGTGTAAATTGATTCTGTTGATCCTCCTCATACTGAATAAATGTAGAATGTCATGTTGGTCTCAATATATGAACAATCTGTATAATGCCAATTTAACTCTACCAGGTATGATAAAAATTACAGCACATAACATTATCAAGAACGTCGTTGTTGGCAGTGGCAAAGTCTAAAGAGAAGTTAGCTGGCGCACAGACTGTAAATTAAAGGTCGCGGTGAGTGACGTCGGTCAAGTCGTTATTAAGCTTGTATCCATACTATTTCAGTTAGCGATAATCATGGACTGCGACCATATGTCCAAGATACACCTACTATCAATTCAAAAAATGGATAATACCGTCTTATCCTCTCTTCTAGGCTTTTCTGAAAAGCTTGACTTACGACATCTAATGATGATTATATCCCAACAAAAATGCTTAATCAAGATTGTCTGGAGCATTTATTTGCTAGCTTTAAGCAGATGAATTGCCTATATGATCCTCGCAAAGTAGTAAATTTCAAGTACAGACTGAAAAAAAGAGTGTTTTTTTTTTTTTTTTAGGAAAGATGTAACCCTGATAAGTGAAAAATGAAATAGTACTAAATGCGATGAAAATCAAGACTGCCTGTTAACACATTAGTGTCCAAATGTTCATCTACACGGGAATCCGCAGATAAAGAACGAGAAGTTGCTTAAGAAATCTGTCTCATTTTAAGAGATTTTGAATTTAATAAGAATTATGGATTGAAGAAGGTGATGAGATCCTTGAAGTAACTGAGATAGGTAAAGAAAATACAACTGGAAATACACCAATTCTGTAACTGAGGAGGGATTTTTGAGGTATGTAGGAGGTTATATAGATGAAAAAAGCATTAAAATATCCTGAATTAGAAAAACAATGTTCCGGTGTTGAGAGAATTCTTTTTAGCTGGTCATGGCAAAAAATTGAAAGAGAACCATAAGGCTACATATGAACTCTTCCTGATGTGATGAAATTTGCTAGAGTTTAAGGCCTTACCACGTGGTGTCATATATTTCTTAGAAAAATTAGCTTTATTTCATAGAATAAGACATTTAAGCAAGAAAATTGATATCAACAAAAAGAGTCAAGAGATTACAGGATTATAAATCAGAAGTATATAAATTTTTTTTAAATAGAGACATTCTTCCGGAAAGCTGAATGAGCCATCTCAAACCTTAGGGCCGACTATTATTTATAATCTTAGTTATAAGAAGAGGACACAATCTTCCTCTGATCAAGAGGCCTGAACTGCACACGAGTTCCCACACATGACTTGTGTGGTTCATCTATGAGCCTCTAGTGAGCTGGATATCAATAATAACTCGGGAAAGGACTGTTAATTATACTTTGTGGGAAGGACCATAAGGGGTTGGTTGTTTAATGTAATTATACTTGACAATTCTTTTTCTCAAAATTTTGTGTTAAGGAATAGTTGGTGCTACTCACGGTCCAGATATACCTACTATAGCGTGAGGTCTACCACACTATAGCGTGAGATCTACCTCCCGTTAGTTCTATAGCGTGAGGTCTACTGCTGAATTATACGTCCCTCATAGATAAAACACATTTCATACATTTGTTTAAGCAATAAACACTTGATTTAAACATATCTTAGAAATGACTTAGATAGATCATTGGATTTATAATTACATTAAAAAAAGGAATAAAGGTAAAATTAAACATATCATATATTTCCATACATTTATTCTAGCGATACACCCTTCGTACATCAAACATGTTATCATATATTTCCATACTTCTATTCTAGCGATACACTCTTCATACATCAAACAGGTTATCATATATTTCCATACATTTATTTTAGCGATACACACTTCGTACATCTTCTAAGAATGACACAAATAGATCTGCTTCTTGAACTGTATCCAAGAGATTGTGCTCTCTTAAAAAGGCGAGTGCTGCTTCTTCTGTCAGAATGACTCTTCTATAAAACTCCTTCAGCAACATTTTTAGTATCCTCAATCGATGATATCTCTTTTAGGCCGAGGGAAAAACTGATTTAGGAGCTGTGGGACGCTGGTCACGCGGTAGACCTCACCCTCAACCTGGGTAGGCGACATATGGCGGTAGACCTCACACTATAGTAGCACCCTTGGAGGAAAAATAACTGGAGATGCCCTGACCCGGATTAAGGGAAGCCAGGTTTTTACCCTTCAAACTGTCAGTTCTTGATCCTTCAAGTTAATCTCTGTCACTGTATTGGAATTTGTAGTCAGTTCTATTCAGACCTTTGCTTAGAGACGGTAACCCTTATTGTGCTTTCATTAGCGACATCTTGTTTTTTTTTTTCTGCTGCCATCTTCTTTTTTTGGATTTTTTAGTTTTTTTTATAATTTTTTCTTTTTTTTCTTTTTTTTTCTATTTTCTATCTACCTTCAGGGAATCTTGTTCAGAGAGACACAGCATAATAGAAGAAGTCAGATTTGTTTGTTCAGCATTTGTTCACCGGACAAAGAAACAGTACAGGTGAATCTTCATCAAGGAACAAAGCATACTAGAACAAGTCAGACTTCTTCCCTCTGCTGAGTCCATCTTGTAGAATATCCTTTAGGTACCTAGAATATATTGGGAACAGCCGCCATCCTGTTTTTTTTTTCCTGCTGCCATCTTATTCTTCTTCTTCTTGTTCTTCTTCTTGTTCTTCTGGACTCTTTATTTTTTATGCATTTTGTGTTTTGTATTTTTGGAGGGATTTTTTATTTTTTATATTTTGGGGGGATTTTATAGTTTTTACAATTTTTTTTAATTTCTTCTTTTCATATTTTCTATTTTTCTAGGTTTTCCTTTAACTCCTTACTCGTCACTATTTATTTCATCTTCCAACTGATTCATCAAATCCGCCAATTCCATACCTACTTTTTGAGTATAACCAATCTGTCCAGTCTTCGTCAGAAGTCTTTGCTTTAGAGTCTTGATTTCTCTCCTTAGACTTTCCACTTCACTTTCTGTCTGTTTTCTGATTCTTCTTTCTTCTATTAGCTCTTTATTAAGCCTTGTGCTCTCTTCTTCTCTCCTTAGAATTTCTCTCTTTTGTTGTTTCACTATATCATCAATTTGCATTACCAATATTTCAAGCCAATCTATCTTGACTTCCATATCCTCTTTTTCTTGCTTAAGAATTTTCGCTCCTTCCGTCACAAAATTTAGCCGATCCTCTACCTCTCTTTTGATTGTTTCTACCTCCTGCATGTTTTGAATATGTAGACTTTCCATTTTTTCTTCGAAAATAGCTATTTGTTCCTCTTTTTCTTTTCTTAATCTCTCCTCTTCCATTAACTCCTCTTTAAACTTTTCTTTCTCTTCTTGAACTCTTTGTGCTTCAGCATTCTTTTCCATAATTTGAATCATTACAGCTTCCACGTTTTCTTTGAGAATAGCTATTTGTTCCTCTCTTTCTTTCCTTAGTCTTTCCTCTTCCATTAACTCCTCTTTAAGATTTTCTTTCTCTTCTTGAACTCTTTGTGCCTCAGCATTCGTTTCCATATTTTGAATCATTACAGCTTCCACGTTTTCTTTGAGAATAGCTATTTGTTCCTCTCTTTCTTTCCTTAGTCTTTCCTCTTCCATTAACTCCTCTTTAAGCTTTTCTTTCTCTTCTTGAACTCTTTGTGCCTCAGCATTCGTTTCCATATTTTGAATCATTTCACCTTCCACGTTTTCTTTGAGAATAGCTATTTGTTCCTCTCTTTCTTTCCTTAGTCTTTCCTCTTCCATTAACTCCTCTTTAAGATTTTCTTTCTCTTCTTGAACTCTTTGTGCTTCAGCATTCGTTTCCATATTTTGAATCATTACACCTTCCATGTTTTCTTTGAGAATAGCTATTTGTTCCTCTCTTTCTTTCCTTAGTCTTTCCTCTTCCATTAACTCCTCTTTTAGCTTTTCTTTCTCTTCTTCAACTATTTTTAGTTCTGTTGTGTTTCTTTCAATAATCATCTCTAATTCTTCAAATGATTTTTCAAGATTATCAACTTTAGTTTTTGCTATCAATTTACCTTGCCAAAGTTCGTCTGCTTCTTGCTTAGCAAGATTTAGCTCTTCTTCTAGTCCTTTTCTCACTGTCTCTTCTCGTTGCAATTTGGACTTAGTCTCTTGCAACTCTTCATCTATTTTGAGTGTTTCTTTTTCCCAATATTCATTTGTAACTTCCTTTTCCAATTTCTCCTCTTGAAGCTGTTGAATCTTATTGTCCTTTATCCTATTTTGTTCTTGAAGATTATCTATTTGATCCTCTTTTTTTCTTTCCACAATCCCTCCTCTTTCATTAACTCCTCTTTTAGCCTTTCTTTCTCTTCTTCAACTATTTTTAGTTCTGTTGTCTTTCTTTCAACCATTATCTCTACTTCTTCAAATAATTTTTCAACATTATCAGCTAAAGTTTTTACTATCAATAAATCTCTCCTAAGTTTTTCTGTTTCTTGCTTAGCAAGATTTAGCTCTTCTTCTAATACTGTTCTTACTGTCTCTTCTTTCATTAACTCCTCTTTTACCTTTTCTTTCTCTTCTTCAACTATTTCTAGTTCTGTTGTCTTTCTTTCAATAATCATCTCTATTCTTCAAATAGTTTTTCAACTTTATCAACTCTAGTTTTTGCTATCAATTTAACTTGTCTAAGTTCTTCTGCTTCTTGCTTAGCAAGATTTAGCTCTTCTTTTAATACTTTCCT